>NW_023204629.1:0-507 GCF_002007445.2 Ailuropoda melanoleuca
AAGGTTTTTGAAGCTCTATGCCAAAAGAATATGAACCTCTGGAGTGAGAACGTGCCTCCTGGAGGACCAAGACCAAATAGAGTTTTTATGATACTATAGCATGAATAAGTGAATCTAGGGAGAGCACATAAACTTGGTCCAGTGCAATCACCAAATGGGTTACTGTGGCTCTTGCTTCTTCTTCACGTAACTGGCTTTGAAATAGAAATTTCAAAGGACCAGAGTGGTGAGTCCAAGGGCATATGCCTGCCACTGGGAATATGGATACAAGTACTCAAAAGTAGAGAAATTCCCACAAACATGGGACATATTCAAATGTGTCAGTTGTCGACTGTACTGTGGACCACTGAATCTTTATTAAATGCCCCCGAAACTGGTTTTTTGGAAAAAGGTCATTAGACCACAGAATTTTTTCTATGAACCACTTTGCTGTCCCTGCTATAAAGGGAACACCTTCTCTTCTTTGTGATTATCTAACTGTAATGTTCATGTCTTCACAGAGGACGT
>NW_023204630.1:0-507 GCF_002007445.2 Ailuropoda melanoleuca
AAGGTGTTCCCTGGTCCTCGAATGAATGAGTGAGTGAGTGAACAGTTAAACATCCCTTCTGTAGTATAAAAATCATTTATATACTTCTGTGTGTGTGATGATATATGCTGGACCAGCAATATTCACACCAGTTATGTAAATACCAGTCTTCCTAAAAGTCCAATAAATGAGCATCCCATGCATTACACACCATTTAGTGAAAGAATTAACATAGTCCCACTCGAGTAAAATAAGAAATATCATTTTAGAATAGTATTTTCACAATAACAAATAGTGGGTAGTGGAAGAGGAAGGGGCCAGGGTTTGGGGATGGGCAATGGATCAAGGAGGAGCGGCAGCTCATTTTAAGCCCCCTCAGCACACCCTGCAGAGACACCATCGCACATTCAGGACACCTGGAGCTCACCAAAACCTCAAGCATTCCCGCTTGCTTTCTTCACGACAAATCCTTAGAAAAATGAAATGTGTTTACACCTACCCTTGGGTAATTACAACCCACATTTTATA
>NW_023204631.1:0-507 GCF_002007445.2 Ailuropoda melanoleuca
ACAAAACACTCCTTTTTTTTTTTTTTAATTTTTTTTTTTAAAGATTTTATTTATTTGAGTGTGGGATAGAGAGAGAGAGAGCACGAGCAAGGAGGAGAGGGAGAAGCAGGCTCTCATGACCTGGGCCGAAGGTAGACTCTTAACTGACTGAGCCACCCAGGCGCCCCAGGACAAAACACTTCTGATCCTGCCTGTCCGTCTTGTGTGGGCAGCATCCCTGGTCCTAAACTAGCGGTTGACCCATCTAGAACAGGGGTCTGCAAACTTAAGTAGGATACCTCCTGCATCCTACTTCCCACTGCAGTCACATCTTGCCCAGGGCCTTTTTTTGTAAGGCCCATGAGCTAGAATTGTTTTTTACATTTTTTAATAGTTAAAAAAAGTCAAAAGAATAGTATTCTGTGACAGGTGAAAATTACATGAAATTTAAATATCAAAAATAAAATTCTCGGGGCGCCTGGGTGGCACAGCGGTTAAGCGTCTGCCTTCGGCTCAGGGCGTGATCCC
>NW_023204632.1:0-507 GCF_002007445.2 Ailuropoda melanoleuca
GCTCACGCTACAAACAATCCCACCGGCAGCTTTCGGAGTGTTCTTCCTGGGCTGTTCCATCAAGAACTACGTAAAGGCTTCTCTTCTCTCCCCTCACAGGACTGAAACCATTCCCCAAACGCTTTCCATAGTTACTCGAGCAGTTCTCCCTCATGCAACAGGAGCACCAACACATTCCCTGACTGACGTTTCCCCTGTCGTCCCACCCGTTCCCCAGACAAGAGCCCTCTACTTCCGGGTTCACCCAGCTCCCACCTGCGAGACCGAACGATACGCACAGGCCAACCGCTGCATCCGGACGCTTGGCCAGCGGCGGTGAAAGCACACCAGGGCACACCTCCTTATCACCAACGGAAAAGGGGGAGAATGGGTACAAACTGTCGGCTATTTCCTGTCAGGCTATGTGCCCAACTGGAGGTGCTGAGGACCTGGGTCCCAATTCGAATCATTTCATCGTGCTCTCCACTAAAAGGTAAAAAGAGGATCCCCCATTCAAGCAGCATGAAT
>NW_023204633.1:0-507 GCF_002007445.2 Ailuropoda melanoleuca
AGTCCCGGTGCCTACAGCTCATCACATGCACACACACACACGCACACCCTCACTCACAGACACACACACACGCACACCCTCACTCACAGACACACACACACGCACACATTCACTCACAGACACACACACACTTGCCCTCAAAGACACACACACACCCCCTCACTCACAGACACACACACAAACACACACACACTTACACACACGCACACCCTCACTCACAGACACACACAAACACACACACACACACGCACACCCTCACTCACAGACACACGCACACCCTCACTCACAGACACACACACACACACTCAGTCACAGACACACACACTCTCACTCACAGACACACAGCACACCCTCGCCCTCAAAGACACACACACACACACACCTTTCCCTCTTGACAGTGGGTGACAGAGCTTCTCCTTGCTCCCTGGTGACAGAGGAGCTGAGCACAGCTGGGAACCATAGCGACTACAGCCCAGCCGTCATCCAGGGAAAACATGGCCTAGGTTC
>NW_023204634.1:0-507 GCF_002007445.2 Ailuropoda melanoleuca
TCATCCTCTAATGAGCAGACAATGTCTACCCTTATGAAAGTAAATAACAGAATGTTGACTGGCACAGTCTTGAGCACGGAGTGGTGGAGAAAGCTAGCTTCTCATCAAGGTCCCCCTTGCCTTTCTCCGTGGTAATGGACTGGGAGCCGTGTGCATGGCTGCCCAGTGAGACTTCATCTCCTGGTTGTTACATGTGGCTCTGTGACCAAGTTCTCCCCAAAGATGGGGCACCTGAGACAGGGAGTGTGCCTCCCCCTGCTCTCTTCCACCTTCCTGTGGGGTGTGGCCTGGCTGGACGCAGTGTGGCCAAGCCCCGGGCACACAGAGGACAAGGCTCTTGGGAATGGCAGGGCCACGGGCTGGAAGAGCCTTGGTCCCTGGCTGACCACAAGGAGTAGAGCTGCCCACTGGCCCAGGACACTCACTCCAGACTATTACATGAGTCAGAAATAAATGGTTTTCTTCTCTTTTAGCCATTGTATTTCTTCTGGGGGGAGGGGATCTCAT
>NW_023204635.1:0-507 GCF_002007445.2 Ailuropoda melanoleuca
ACAGGGAAGAAACACAAACAACTATAAGAGAATATTACATGCAATTAAATGCCAACAAATTAGGCAACCTGCAAGAAATGGATGCATTCCTAGAAATTGATAAACTACCAAAACTGAAACAGGAAGAAAGAGAAAACCAAGCAGACCCACAACCAGCAGAGAAATGGGATCAAAACCTTCCCAACAAATCAGTCTTGGGCCTGATGGCTTCTCAGGGGGAATTCTAGCAAATATTTAGAGAAGAATTAATACCTATTCTTCTGAAACTTTTCCAAAAAATACAAATGGAAGGAAAAGTTCCAAACTCATCCTATGAGGCCAGCATTACCTTGATCCCAAAACCAGACAAAGACCCCGCCATAAAAGAGAATTTCAGACCAATATCCCTGATGAACATGGATGCAAACCTGCTCCCCGAGATAATAGCTAGCAGGATCCAACAGTACATTCAAAGGATTATTCACCACAGCCAAGGGTGATTTATTCCTGGGAGGCAGGGGTGGTTCA
>NW_023204636.1:0-507 GCF_002007445.2 Ailuropoda melanoleuca
ACCATGCAATATGTGCCCTCCTTACTCCCCATCACCAGCCTATCCCATTCCCCCACCCCCCTCCCCTCTGAGGCCCCCTTTCTTTATCCCTTTCTTCCCCTACCTTACCTTCAAGTTTTTAGTCCAGATTGAGTTCATTTTTATGTATGAGGTAGAGTAGTAGTTCAGTTTCACTTTTTTGCATGTGGCTGTTCAGTTCGCCCAACACCGTTTATTGAGGAGACCATCCTTTCCCCATCGTATATTCTTGCCTTCTTGCCTCCTTTGTTGTAAATTAATTGACCATATATGCATGGGTTTATATCTAGGGTCTCTATTCTGTTTCATTGATCAGTGTGTCTGTTTTTATGCCATGGAAGGAGGTGAGTTCAGGATTTTCCTATGCTGCCATCTTGGACCGCTGGTTGAAATCTGCATTTTTAAAAATTTTTTAAAATTTTTTTAAAGATTTTTTTAATTTATTTATTGGACAGAGATAGAGACAGCCAGCGAGAGAGGGAACACAAG
>NW_023204637.1:0-882 GCF_002007445.2 Ailuropoda melanoleuca
TTTACTAGGGGATCCCTCCTGAGCTGGCAAAAAGGGGGCTCTTCTGCCTTGGTGATTTTCCTCTTGCGTGTGACTCTGGGTAGCTGGAAATTGAGCTCAGAGTGGTGGGGCAGGGATAGAGGGGAGGGATGGGACAAGGTGCTCTCAGGTTTCAGGATTGTCCAACGGCTCTGAGCTGACTTTTGGGTGAGCTATAGAATTGGGGCCAAAGAGTTGTGTTTGAATATTAGCTTTGTGGTTCATAGCCACGTGGCATTGGCTTAAACTTGGCTTTTAAGTTTCAGAGAACAGCTGTGGAGGACCTACTGTGTTCCAGGACTGCCTGGGCCATGTGAATGTTTCCTGTTCTGCAGAGGCCCTAAGGTAGCAGTAAGAATGGACGTCCAAGTCATGGGGGGAGGGGCTGCTTCATGTATGCACTGTGCCTGAGCTACTCCTGTCCTATCCAGATCCTCCTGATAGGGCCCACAAGGCAGGTAGCACTGTCTTCACTTTATAGATGAGAGAAGTAAAAGCTCAGAGAGGTCGGTAGTTTCTGACTTGAAAGCCTGCGGTGCTCTAGTTATCAAGATGGGGTAGGAAGAGCCCGAGTTTTGGGATCACACAAGCAGTCTCAGGGTAACTCCCTATTGCTTATTTATTAGTCAAGTGGATCCCTCACCTCCTGAGCCCAAGGGTCCTTATCTCATGAGAGGTAATGACATAATCTTTGCTGTTGGGGGTTGGCTCAGAAGCAAGTGGCTTTTCCGAGGTCATCTAATAGTTGGTATTAAGAATTAGAACCCAAGTGGTCTGATGCCACGTCCATGCTCAGCTCCCCCTTTCTATCCCACTTTGGTACTGCCTGGTCTCCAGCAGTCATAGCCATGAGACTACTGATGG
>NW_023204638.1:0-153 GCF_002007445.2 Ailuropoda melanoleuca
CGTCCAGGAAAACACCTCCAGTGAACAGAGGACTTTTCACTGGGGACCACGATTCCACATTGGGTGTAGGGTCCGGGGGAGGTTTCAGCCCTTAGAACCAAGAAACAAAGTGTGAGGGGAAAGCCCTTGAAGTCACGACGGCCTTATGGAAGG
>NW_023204638.1:237-762 GCF_002007445.2 Ailuropoda melanoleuca
GCCAAAACCCGCTTCCAACGAAATGTTTGCTCCCTGGGGAAATCCTGTCAAAACTGCTGGCGGCAATGGAACGAAAAGGCCCAAAACACGTCCGTCAGAAACAACAACGTACAGGGACCGTCTTAGCACTATCATCACCCTTCGTGAATAGGGAAACATGAGGGAAAGTGGACGCGGAAGCCTGACGAGAGTGGCCATAGTGGTCTCTGAGACACCACACAGTCCAGGGAAATATCAATGATCATCATCACTCGTGAGTAATGTAGCATGAATGAAAAGGTACATGATTTTCGAGGACTCAGCACCCTTCTCATTGGTAACAAAGCAGAGCGTCCAGGAAAACACCTCCTTCGAACAGCAGCCTTTACACTGGGGACCCTGTTAGCACATTGGGTGTAGGGCCTGGGGAGGATCCAGCCCTTAGAACCAAGAAACAAAGTGTGAGGGGAAAACACTTGAAGTAACGGCGGCCTTATGGAAGGTGGAACAGGAATCAAGGTGCTTTGGTACCGTGAGTGAAACACG
>NW_023204639.1:0-507 GCF_002007445.2 Ailuropoda melanoleuca
ACTCTGTCGACTCCTAAGTAATTTTTTTTTTTTTTAACAGCAGCTTCCAATGCCCCCCTCACAGACTCATTCCCCTAAACAGAAATCTTTAACGTTGTGTTCAGGATTTGGAAAAGACTCGATAACTCTTTAATAATAAGTTGTTACTTCAAAATGAAATCTTATTATTTAAATGCCAGTCTACCTAGGAGTCAATAAAGCAGTACTATCTACTAGGCAAGACTTGAACATAGTATTGGTAAAATAAAAACTTTTTAACAACAACCTTAATACTTGGTGACTATCCTGATATGTTTACGATGTAATTAATCATACATGCACGTATTTTGAGAATTGATTTAGTGCTTGGTAACGTTTTTATATTCTAATGGAATACTATTTCCCATTTATTGGTGGAGCTACTAGACCTATTCAAAGATACTTACAGACCCCCAAGAAACTTCTAGTTATTTACCGTTGGCTAATTTTATAAACCATTATAAGTGGTCAATTTTTGGTCAATTTTTA
>NW_023204640.1:0-507 GCF_002007445.2 Ailuropoda melanoleuca
GCAGAAAAAGCATTTGACAAAATACAGCATCCTTTCCTGATTAAAACTCTTCAGAGTGTAGGGATAGAGGAACATTCCTCAAATTCATAAAAACCATCTATGATAAGCTCACAGTGAATATCATTCTCAATGGGGAAAAGCTGAGAGCTTTTCCCTTAAGGTCAGGAACACAACAATCATCACTATTGTTCAACATAGTACTAGAAGCCCTAGCATCAGCAGACAACAAAATGAAATAAAAGGTATTCAAACTGGCAAAGAAGTCGTCAAACTCTTTCTCTTCACAGATGACATGATACTTTATGTAGAAAACCCCAAATTACTAGAACTCATATAGCAATTCAGAAATGTGGCAGGATACAAAATCAATGCACAGAAATCAGTTGCATTTCTATACACTAACAATGTAACTGTAGAAAGAAAAATTAGGAAATAACTTGGAATAAACCTAACCAAAGAGGTAAAGGATCTATACTCTAGAAACTACAGAACACTTATGAAAGAAAT
>NW_023204641.1:0-507 GCF_002007445.2 Ailuropoda melanoleuca
GCTCCTGGAACACGCCGTTTGCAGCATGACAACTCTGGTCTTTAGACCCATCCGCATGGGGCTATGTGTTTAGTGGGGCTCAGTTGAGAATACTTATTCAACAAGGGGCAACCTCTTCGGTGGTTGGGAGCACAGACTTGGGAGCCTAGCAGCTCTGGTTAGAGTCCTGCCTTTGCCATCAGTTGCCCTGCTCCCCCCCTTCCTCACCTGTTAAGGGGGGGTAATACCAATTCCTCCCTTAGAGGGCGTCATGAGGATAAAATGAGGCCATGCATAAAAGGTGCTTTGCTCGGTGCCTGGCACGTGGTAAGCACTCCAGAAGTAATGGTGTTAAGCTCTGTCATCTACCAATGACCTCTAATGCTCCCATTTTCATGAGTTATAAAATTTTCAGACGTTGGGTTTCATAAGACCTCTCCCACTCCTGTATTCCGTGGTTCACGTCGAGTGTGCTTGGTTATGAAAACCACCTTCAAATTTGTCAAGCATTTTAGGAGTGTGGAATTC
>NW_023204643.1:0-507 GCF_002007445.2 Ailuropoda melanoleuca
TTACATCGGAAACCGGGGATGTACTGTATGGTGACTAACATAATATAATAAAAAATCATTTAAAAAAAATGGTTAACGTGTGGAATAACATGGGCACGGTAGGGGGAAGAAAGTGAAAATTCATCAATCTCTTCCCACTCTTTTGAGGGAACTGTGACTACTTTTCAGGACCAGACTCAGGCAAATGCTAAACTTTGCTCTGCTGACAATGCAAAATTTTGGTGTGGGTGACTCATGGTCCAGGATCTTACATTTCAGAAGACGTCACGGGGAAGAGCGTCAGTCCCACAGGCAGCACACCTATGGCTGCAAACCCTGCGCCAGTGAGTCCTTCCTCCAAATAAGATTCATTTTAGTGCTTGAATGAGGGGATAGTGTCCACAAGCAAGCCCTTAGATTGTGGGAAATGTGCCTTGACTCTGCATTCTACTACCTGCTGGGGGTGCTAGGGAGCCCACAGATCCTTAGTAGTATCAGTCCTACACTTCCCTGGACTTATTGTCATCT
>NW_023204644.1:0-507 GCF_002007445.2 Ailuropoda melanoleuca
ATAAGCATACAGAAAACTGCTCCACGTCATCAGGGAAATGCAAAATAAAACATCAGTGAGACACCACCACAGACCGAGTAGACTGGCCCGAATCTGGAACCCTGACAACCCCAGATGCTAGTGAGGATGGGGAGCAACAGGAAACCTCATTCACAGATGGCGGGAATGCAACACGGTGTGGCCACTTTGGAAGACAGGTTGGCACAAAAGCGCACATACTCCCACATACAATCCTGCAGTCACGCTCCTTGACATTTACCCAAAGGAGCTGAGAATTTACGTCCACACAAAAACCTGCCCATGGATGTGTCCAGCAGCTCTATTCATAGTCACCAAACTTGGAAGCAACAAAGATGTCCTTCGGTGAGTGCATGGATTATTAAACTATGTCTAGACGATAAATATCATTCAGCACTAAAAATAGATGAGTGTCAGGCTGAAAAGACACAGACGAACCTTAAATGCATGTTACTAAGTGAAAGAAATCGGTGTGAAAAGGCCAATATT
>NW_023204645.1:0-507 GCF_002007445.2 Ailuropoda melanoleuca
ATACAAAAATCCATTCATATGTGCACAAAAGACACATAAAAATGGTGATAGCAGGGGTGCCTGGGTGGCTCCGTCAGTTAAGTATCCGACTCTCAATTTCAGCTCAGGTCATGATCTCATGGGTCTTGAGATGGAGCCCCATGTTGGGCTCTGTGCTGAGCACGGAGCCTGCTTAAGAATCTCTCTCTCCCACTCTCTCTCCCCTCCCCCTCAAATGTTCATAGCAGCATTACTTGAAATGACCAAAACATGGAAACAACCAAAGGCTTATCAACAGCAGAATGAATAAATGTAGTATTTTCATACAGTGCCATATAATACAGACATGAGATGAAAGGAGTACTGCTACCTACAGCGACGTGGGTAAAACTCACAGATGCAACACTGAGCAGGAGAAGCTGGACACAGAAGGGTCTGATATACTTTAAATAAAGATAAGAAATAGGCAAAACAAATTCATAGTGTTAGAAATCAGCAATAGTGGTTTCTTTTTGGGAAGAGGAGTGA
>NW_023204646.1:0-507 GCF_002007445.2 Ailuropoda melanoleuca
ATACATTTCTTTTAACCTGCCAAATACCAAACATATGACCTAAAATTTTATGTTCTGTTTGGTTTTGATTCGGAGCAAAAACAAATCTATGTATATCAGCTGTGTTCTAAACTTTGCCAAACTCAAATACTCTTTATAATCTTGATAGAGTTTCCTTAATGTTTTCCTTTAGATTTACTCTTGCTAATGAATATAAGAATATTTTTTAGCCAAAGAATCTAGGAGAAGAGGATTAATCCTCATTGGTAAGGAAGAATTGCAAACTAAAACATCACTCAAATACCATGCCCTTCTTTCAAATTGTCACTGATATGAAAAGATAATAATCAGTGTTGGCATTCTCAAGCACTGCTAATGTGAGTGCAAATTGGCAAAATATTTAAAACACAATTTGGCAGTATATCGTGAGTGCCTTGATGTTTTCATTTTGTTGTTTCAGTTTCATTCAAAAAGGATTATGAGGAAATAATCAGATATGTACAAATATTCATTAAAATATTTATAATA
>NW_023204647.1:0-507 GCF_002007445.2 Ailuropoda melanoleuca
ATATAGAAAATCTCTTGGTACATGACCAGCATTCAGCCAATTTATATTTATAGTCTTACAGACTTTCCCTCAAGTCCCACTTCAAAAATAATTTCCTTTTTTAACCTACACTATTTTCTTTGAATTCTTACATAACCCACATTCATCTTTATTTTTATCAGCTGATTTTAAGTTCCTGGAAGATGAAATTCATAACTTGCCTCTCTCAGAGTATCTTGAGATAATGTGAGGAAAGTAAATATCATGCTTGGGGGAAAGGTCCATAACCTAACACAAGAATGATTCATAAAATGCATTTCTCACCTACTGTTTGCCAGTCGCTATTCCAAGATCTGAGAGAGCAGCCTTCATGAACTAGAGTCTATGTCTTCACTGTTACTAGTTACGTATGTAATATCCATTGATACACTTGAGTTCGCTGAGTTTGGACTCTTCTAGGAACTAAGAAGGTTATACTAAGTTCTAATATCTCTTCCAATTGTAGGATTCTGTGAATTCTAAATATTT
>NW_023204648.1:0-884 GCF_002007445.2 Ailuropoda melanoleuca
AGTCCCCGCGTTCGCGGTCCTCGCCTGATAGACTTCCGCCAGGCAAAAGCAATCGACCCATCGCAACGCACTGCCGCCTCCGCCAGGAAATTCAAGCGTCAACGCTTTGATACCGGCACGTCGGCTAGCAATTGGGATTGAGAGACTTGAATTGGGTTTGCTATCAGCTTTTATGGAAACAGATACCTCTTATGTTCTGGACTAACGTCTTCTTAGAACACTCCCTTGCACATAGATGCTCGTTAAAATCAGCTAAGAAAAAAAAATTATTTCGAAGCCAGTACTCTAGGCTCTGTGGCTGCTTGTGGGATGGGAAGCTTGCCAGCTTAATAAAAAAAAAAAATTCTTTTTTAATGCTGTGAATGGTTAGGTCGAATGGTAATCAGTGTAATATCTTGTTATCGTTGGACCTTTAATAGTAGTGTTTTTGCTGCCAGATGGCCTATAATCCAGTCATTTCTGAATCTATTTTCTACTCATTCAATAACCCTCCGGCACACCTTTTTGTAGATCGCTGAAAGGCTAAAGGAACACAGAGGTGAAAAATATTAAAGCTGAAAGTTAAACGGGCACACAAATGAACGTGTGCATTTGGTAGTTTAGGGCACAGCCCCCACATGTACCATTTGCCAGGGTGAATGAGAGAAAGCCTCACCTATCAAGTACTATTTGAGATGACATAATCGTATAGACTGAAGGGGACATGGAGTAACATTTCCTACGCTATCCCTGAGATCTTCCCGTCTGTCCTTGCCTCTGGACACTTGAAGCCACTGAAGTGTCTCTTGCCACTGAAATGTCCCTGGTGTTAATCCCTTATTATTTTTCCACCTATTAAAGTGCTCCTAATCAGTCTCCAATGCTTTCAGGCTGCTCCAACAACA
>NW_023204650.1:0-157 GCF_002007445.2 Ailuropoda melanoleuca
TCAACGATCATCATCTCTCGTGAGTAAGGGAGCATGAATGAAAAGGTTCAGGATTTTTGAGACTCAGCGCCCTTATCATTGGTAATAAAGCAGAGCGTCCAGGAAAACAACTCCAGCGAACTGCAGCCTTTTCACTGGGGACCCAGATTCCACATTG
>NW_023204650.1:401-858 GCF_002007445.2 Ailuropoda melanoleuca
GTCTTAGCACTATCATCACCCTTCGTGAATAGGGAAACATGAGGGAAAGTGGACGTGGAAGCCTGACGAGAGTGCCCCATAGTGGGCTCTGAGACACCACACAGTCCATGGAAATATCAACGATCATCATTACTTGTGAGTAAGGGAGCATGAATGAAAAGGTTCAGGATTTTCGAGGACTCAGCGCCCTTTTCATTGGTAATAAAGCAGAGCGTCCAGGAAAACACCTCCAGCGAACAGCAGCCTTTTCACTGGGGACCCCGATTNCAGCGAACAGCGGCCTTTTCACTGGGGACTCCGTTTCCACATTGGGTGTAGGGGCCTGGGGAGGTTCCAGCCATAAGAACCAAGAAAAAGGGTGAGGGGAAAGCCCTTGAAGTCACGAAGGCCCTATGGAAGGTGGAACAGGAATCAAGGTGCTTTGGTACCGTGAGTGAAACACGACGAACACAGCACT
>NW_023204652.1:0-507 GCF_002007445.2 Ailuropoda melanoleuca
ATCATGACCTGAGCAGAAATCAAGAGTCGGCTGCTTAACCGACGGAGCCACTCAGGTACCCCAAGTACACATTTATTTTTTAAATAAAAAGGAAACAGCAAATGCAGGAGAAATTATGATGGCATTAATACCCACTGTTTAATAACATCCACTGTTTAATATTTTTAAACAAAGCTACTGCATTTGGAAACGACAAATGGGCAAGGTGTCTGTATCTGAGAATCTGGAATAATATGGGGGCCAGGCTAATGAGGTGGAGGCTTTTTCACTAAAGCACATAAAAAAATCTTCCTAAATTAGAACAGAAATTAATTTTTTTTTTTTAGAGGGGGAGCGAGGGGGAGGGGCAGAGGGAGAGAGAATCCTAAGCAGGCTCCACGCCCAGTGTGGAGCCTGACTCGGGGCCTGACTCGGGGCTCGATCTCATGACACTGACATCATGACCTGAGCTGAAATCAAGAGCGGGATGCTTAACCGACTGAGCCACCCAGGGGCCCCTTGCTAGAG
>NW_023204653.1:0-507 GCF_002007445.2 Ailuropoda melanoleuca
ATCGTCTACTAGCAGAGCAAGCTTCAGGAATTAAAATATAAAAACATTGCCAGTGTTAACTGAACTCGGGGAATCCATGCAAATGGTATCCCTCATGCCGTGGTAGTGTGCAGAGGCCCATTCTGCATCCCTGGCATTGCACAATCAATGTTTATTTCATGTTTCCAAGAAGCCATAATTAGCACTGTGCTTGCTGAACAGAAATGTATAAGTCCACATTTTCTTGCAGTTATATAGCTATACCTTCTTTAAACAGAGTCACAGTCAAAAGGGGATCTGAACTTGCAGTGGTGGCACCGGCTTCAAAGTTTTAGGTCAAAAGCAATGTAAGCTGTCATTGCGTGAACCATTTGAACGACTGTGTCTTAGTTGCACCATATACTAGTGGTTAGTGTTTAGAAGCTAGATGTGCTTGTCTGATTAAAAATGGGAAATATTAATTCACCACTGCCAATGTTTGTGCAATACTGCAGCAATCTCTTGTAGAGTGCCATGCAATGAATTCAT
>NW_023204654.1:0-507 GCF_002007445.2 Ailuropoda melanoleuca
AAAAATGAGTATAGCGCAATAAGATATTTTAAGAAAGAGACCATATAACTTTTATTACAATACACTGTTGTAATTGTTCTATTTAAATAATTGTTGTTAATCTCTTGTGCCTAATTTATAAATCAAACTTTATCATACATATGTATATATAAGAAAACAACAGTATATATAGGATTCAGTATTACCTGTGGTTTCAGGCATACGCTGGGGTTCTTGGTAGTATTCCCCACAGATAAGGAGAGACTAATGGATTAATGTTGCAGCCAGTTCTCTTTTACAGTTTCACTCTTTACTGGTTTCTATAGGGTCTTCCCTGCACAAGTGTAGGTTTTCATTCAGCCAAGGATATACGGAGAACTTATCTCAGCCCTTCCATGGCTCTTTCATTTTTAATAAAATCTACCTAAGTAAGGTACTAGTTGGTCCATCACTTGCTCCAAACAGGACTGCAATCTTGGGCCAGCAAAATTACTGATTTTCCTCATCTGTTTCCTACTAGGTTTGGCA
>NW_023204655.1:0-507 GCF_002007445.2 Ailuropoda melanoleuca
TTTTTCATTTCCTCAGAAAATGTACAGCTCGTTGAAACACTAAATAGACATATTTGAGACCACTTGGAAGGAATAATGCAGTGGTGTAAGAGAATTGTGCCAAAGAAATCTAAAGAAGGAAGAAGTCCCTGGGCCTTGGCTGAGGTAGTGGTGTGCTACCTTCCCTTTCTCTCCAGCCATCGCATCCTTCTGCATCCTCACAGGGTGCCCTGCCTTGTCTTTAAAAAAACTAGAAAATGCAAACTCCTTTCATCTAGCTGGTCCTTCCAGCTATCCTTAAAGCATCCCACTCCCTGGGCCACAAAGCTGGGCTCACAACCACAGTGCTGGACACAATGAATGATGGCTCTAGAGATGGTCCCATGACCCAGCCAGTCCCTCAGAGGGGTTTTCATGCTGGAGCTGACAAGAAGAAATCTTTTCTTTCTGACCACAGATCCAGGAGCTGCTGGTGGCAATAGAGGAGAAGGTCTGAACAAAGGAGCTTGTGTAGTGAGGAGAAAAGGG
>NW_023204656.1:0-507 GCF_002007445.2 Ailuropoda melanoleuca
ATGAAAATGTTGATGACCAATATTAGTGGGGCATGCATTTTTCAGAATCAATTCAGCAGCATGTTGACTATGCTTATGGAGGTGAGGGCCTCCCCCATACCTTTTAAAAACCTCTAAGGTTTCAACTGGTCCACCACAAAACTTTTGAATACATTCATAGTCTAGAAAGGAGACAACAATACCTACTCTCTTCTCTTCCTCCCTCTTTTATTCAGGATTACACCAGGAAATCAAATGTAAACAATTCCTATATGGGCTAAAACCAGAGTTCACAATATAGAACATTTATGCGATGAAGATATTAGGAGTCATATATAAAATGTAATCACATGCACATGTTTGGTGGGACACACAGGAGCCATGTGGTTCTTATGGTTAGTGGTGATTTCAAATAAGAGTCCAGAAGCACATGGCTTTGAATATGGTTGCCATAAAGACAAACAAGCAATTTATAGAATCTCAAACCTAGAGGATTAATTTTAATAACTTCCATCAAGAAGCAATATA
>NW_023204658.1:0-507 GCF_002007445.2 Ailuropoda melanoleuca
TTTTCTTGTTATGTAATATATACATAATTGTAGCTCTGGGCCTAACAAACCTTAATTTATATACTATCTGTCCCTTTACAGAGAATGTTTGCCAGCCCCTAAAATAAAAACTTGCAGTTCTGTAAGCCACTGAAAGTTTTCTAGGGAATTCACATTTTGAAAAGTAATTTTCTTCCCCTAAATACAAATAATTTGCCTATGGGAAATATATACACATTCATCACCAGAACAGCAGTTTAGGTTGGAATTTTTAAAAAGAAAAAGGATTCTAGAATAGAGCTGGAAGACAACATAGCCAAGGAAGTTTCTTCACTATGCTAATATGTCAGCCATTGAAGGGAAGAAGTTGAAATGAGAAGTGTAAATTATGTTACAGGATGTCATTTCTGTACTTAGTTTTCTAAAACTGAGACTTGAAGTTACAGTCACATTGGGAAGTACCCATAAAAATCTTTTATATACCAAAAGGTTCACAGATCACTCTTTTGAAATTATTTTTAGGTGACT
>NW_023204659.1:0-7745 GCF_002007445.2 Ailuropoda melanoleuca
CCTTGTGCTGCACAACATTCCAGAAGGCCCATCAGTTACCGCAGCCACTGAGCCCTTCACAGATGCAGGACGTTCACATGATTCCCTTCTGTTGCCAACTCACAGCGCGGCATGGAACATCCTACGTGCCCTCAAATCCTGAGCACCCCCACCCAGGAAACAGTCTCTGTGTTCTCAAGCCTGGGATACATCCTCAGAAATCACAGGGACGATGCCGTTAGCGCAGGGAGCGGCTGTCAATACTCAGCTAACCATCTGACCTGAGATACCAACGTCCACTCACACACCCCCCACCTCACATCCTCCTATTGTTGCCATTCTCCTTTTTCCCTAAAAAGATTGCATGAGTTATTTTGTTGAGAGACAGACAGANAGAGACAGAGACAGAGACGGGGGTTGGAGACACAGAGGGAGAGACAGGATCCTCAAGCGGACCCTGCCCTAAGTGCGAAGCCTGACGACGGACTCGATCTCAGGACGCGTGAATCATGACCTCAGCCGAAACCAAGAGGCGGACCCTGAACCCACGGAACCAGCCAGGCACCTTGCTCCTTTTGTCTACTGTGGGCCCTCCTGTCCCACCTCTTTGCCTACATCACCGAGAGCCTGGGGGTTTGCTCCGGGCTCCAACCCCCAACCCTCCTGGTGACCGCAGTGAAGACCGCATGTCTCTCCTGTCCCACCTCAGGCTAGAAAGGCCTCAACTGGGAAGAGCAAGGGGACCTGCGTGGTGCGGCCCCAATAGGCAGAGCTGCTGAAGAAGCGAGCAGAACACCTGCTGCCCACCGTCCTAGACGGAGACCTCAGCTATGTCTCCATGTTCCTGGCCACATACAGAGCTTTTGCTACCACCCAGGAGGTGCTGGACCAGCTGCTGACCAGGTGGGCACCCTGCCCCTCCACAGCCCAGTGGCATTTGCCCACCTCCTGCGTGGGAGTCTGGAGAATGNCCTGGGGAATGCCACCCAACTTCCCGGAGCCTCAGTTGGCTCCTCTGATTGGGGCAGAGTTATTACAGGGACTCGGTGGGGTCCTGTAGGACCCTCGGTGGGTGCCTGGCCCTGTGGAAAGGTCCACTACAGGGGCTGTGGTCGTGTTCGTGGATCATCGTCCTGCTCCCCGTGAAGAAGCCTCTGCCTCAGCCCTCACCATCACCACGGTCTTGAGCTGGGCTCTTTTCCCCTTGGAGAAGAACATCTGACACTCCATCTGGGCTCTGTGTCCTGGGTGAGACCAGAGCAAGCATGCCTGGGGATGAGCAGGGGGCCCCAGGCCCACTCAGCTCTCTGGGATGGGGCTGGTGGGGGCCCTTTCATTCATCAAGCATAAAGGATGGATGCCCTTCTAGGTGCAGACCTTCAGACGCTTCCCTGGGCGCTGACTGTGATCCCACACACACAGCATACAGCACCCGGGAGCACCCCAGGGCTCCATTCTAGTCGGCAGTCAGATAGTGACACTAGATAGGATGAGAGGGAGGGTTCACAGGGCATTTCATGTGATCCCCCCACCACCCCTCTGGCCTCCTCTAGCTACGGATGCATCCTGTCTTCCTGGGACGAGATCGGCGGAGCCCAGGAGCAGCGGGGCACGTGAGTGAGCTTTGGCTGATGCAGAGGGCCCTTCCTTCTTCGAGAGGGCAGCGAGGGGAGTGTGGTCTGGGGGCTGCTGAACCCTCATCTCACACATCTGCAATTCCTGGGAGAGGGTCCAGGTCTGAGGGCTTCTTCTGCAAAAGAGGAAAGGGGTCCTGGAGAGCCCTGGGTGGGGTGTGGGCACTGTGGGAGAGCAGAGGGGGCTGGAGGGCAGCCTCAGCCCCTCACAGGGTCATTCCCCATCCCCGCTGCCTCCCAGCCCTGTCTCTCCCCCAAACCTGGGACCCAGAACGAAGGGCATGGCTTCCACACATCTGGGGGAACGTCGACACTGGGTTCTCAGCAGGTACTCAGGGGAGCCAGGGAGGGCTTGGGGACTGGACGTCCCCCACCCAGTGGGAGATCAGTGTCCACGGAAGGACCCCCTCTCCTGGCACCTATGAACGGGGCAGCACGTAGGCACGGGAGGGGAAGTGGGAGGTATCGGGAGGGTCCTGGGAAGGCCAGGGATGGGACAGAGTCCCTTTGTTCCCTCATTGGTTGAATAGTCACAGAGCACTAGTGTGCACTGAGGGCAATGACCACGCCAGACACGCCACCCCTCCCTGCCCACATGCAGTGGAAGTCACGCGGCAAGTGGGCAGGGAGACTGAGCAGGCCATCCAGCTTCCGCTTGGAGGACAGAAATGGTCACACCAGGGGTCAAGGGCTCCCACTCACAGAGGCTTTGGGCCAGCCCCTCCTCAGTGAACAGGCCTGCCTCAGGCAGGACTGCCACATCACAGGTGGACATGGAGTAGGAATGGGCTCTGACAGCCAGGAGCCAGGGACCCAGGGGCCCAGTTTCCCACAGGGGTTCCCTGGGGCATCCGTGTGGGAGGCGCCCTGTCCTCTGACTCCTCTGCCCACCTGTCTGTCCCCAGGGCCATCTCTTCCATCCTGGCCACCTGGCTGGGCCACTACCCTGAAGATTTCTTCCAGCCCCCAGAATTTCCCTAAGGACACTACTGGCATACGTACGGCGCAACGTGCCAGGCTCAGACCTGGAGGAACATGCCTGGCTCCTCCTCTCTCGGCTGCAACACCTCGAGCCCGCTGAGCCGGAGGCTGGGGGTGAGGAAGTCTGGGGGTGACTGATGGAGGCCTGTGGAGGGGAGACAGTGGGCCACATGGAGCAAGCCTCCACAGACTGCAGTGTGGCTGGGAGCAAGGAGTGGTCTCAGATCACCGTCCCCATGGACTACAGTTTGGGGAGACCACCCAGGGACGGGTTCTTAGACTCAGACAATATTGAGTGGTGGGCAAAGTTGCCTTCATTTGGAAGGGACATGGAAAGACAATCCTGATGACCATACTTTCTCTTCTTGGAGCCACAGCAGCAGCCCCAGAGCGAGATCCGGAACCACGCAGAAAGCTAGTCCCAGCTCCCACTGTGGTGCCTGCTGCAGCTTCAGAGCCTGAGCTGGAAAATCCCATCACTGCTGCTGGAGCTCAGCAACTCAAAAGAGCAGGGACGTCACCTGCCGTGTCGGGCCCAGTGCAGCTGGTGGTCAGAGCTCTGATCCAGTGTGAGGATGTGCAAGAGTCACCTGTGCCTTCGGAAAGCCAGGAGCCTCAGCAGGCCCCAGCACCAGCTAGAGAGGTCCCTGAAGGGCCCCCGATGCCACCTGCTCTGTCGGAGCCAGCGCAGGACACACTCACAGCCCTGACTCCCTGTCAGGAGCTTGAAGACCCACCTGCACCTTTTGCAGCCCCGGCACCCGTGCATGCTGCAGCACTAGCTATGGAGGTCCCTGAAGGGCCCCTGATGCCACTGGCCATGTCAGAGCCGCCGGAGGATACACTCACAGCTCTGATGAATGGTCATGAGCTGCAAGAGCCATCGGCATCTATGGCAGTCCCAGAGCCCGAGCAGGCTCCAGCACCAGCTAGAGAGGTCCTTGAAGGGCCCCTGATGCCACCTGCCCTGTCGCAGCCAGCGCAGGACATACTCACAGCTCTGACTCCCTGTCAGGAGCTCCAAGAGCCACCTGCACCCTTGGCAGCCCCGGAGCCCGAGCACGCTCCAGTCCTAGCGATGGAGGTCCCTGAAGAGCCCCTTAGGCCACGTGACATGTCAGAGCCAGCGGAGGATATACTCACATCTCTGCCTCTCTGTCAGGTGCTAGAAGAGTCACCTGCACCTTTGACAGCGCGGGAGCCTGAGCAGGATCCGGCACCAGCCCTGGGGTTCCCTGAAGAGCCCGTGATGACACCTGCCATTTCAGAGCCGCGGCAGGATATACTCCCAGCTCTGACTCTCTGTCAGGAGATAGTAGAGTCACCTGCACCTTTGGAAAGCCAGGAACCCGAGCTGGCTCCAGCACTAGCTATGGAGGTCCCTGAAGAGCCCCTCAGGCCACGTCCCATGTCAGAGCCAACAAAGGATATACTCATGGCTCTGACCCTCTGTCAGGTGCGAGAAGAGTCACCACCAACTTTGAGAGCGCGGGAGCCTGAGCAGGCTCCGGCACCAACCATGGAGGTCCCTGAAGGGCCCCTGATGCCACTTGCCATGTCAGACCCAGCACAGGATATACACAGAGCTCTGACTCCCTGTCAGCAGCTGCAAGAGCCACCTGCACCTCAGGCAGCTCCGGAGCCCGACCAGGCTGCAGCACCAGTTATCGGGGTTGCCGAAGGGCACCGGCAACCACCTCTCTCAGTGGGGCAACCAGCCTCGGCCCCAGAGCAGCCGTTCCTGCTCGCTGAATCCCCAAAAGATGGCTTCCCCTCCCCTGTCATTCCAGTGTTCCTAATTTTTGCATTGTTCATGTACCTACTTCATACCTTAATAGATTCTGCTCTATAAATAAAGGATAAATTGAGTTTTCATGGAATTTTACTCTGATCCTTTTAAGTTGTACATCCAGGTGTCATTAGGTACAGAGTGTTTCACAACCTTGTCCTTCTACAATATTTCCCTCCCAGAGACTCCCGTGCCACTCGTCAGACACTGCTCATGCCCTCAGCCCAGTCCCTGCAGCCACGGCTCCCCTCTCCGCCTCTGTGAGTTACTTCTTCTGCGTTTTCATGCGTGTGGGATCAGAGAGTGTGGCCTTTTTGTATCTAGCTACGTAACCTATGAGTGATTCATTTTTTCCCAGGTTTTTTTCTCTTAAATAACAAACAAACAAAAACAAAAACAGAAACAAAAAAACCCATTTTACTACAAAGGAATATTCCTGATACAATACTGCGCATGTGAGGCCCCAGAATGAAATGTGTTCATGATCTGGGATAAGCTTCCCTTTTGTAAGTGTGACCCAAGAGCCAGAAATATCTGGGTCCATGAGACACCTTCAAAATCTTTCATTTTCCTGGATAGGCCAGGTTTCAATGATTCTAACGTGCATATTATAAAAATATTAAGACTGCATATTAAATCTTCCTCTTTATTACCAACATATCAGGTAATTAAAAAGTTCTCTAAGGTTTTAGCCAGATTACGTTTTGTTAGTAATAGTGATGTAAATATGAAAAAGGAAGACACATTCCTCCTACCTTCTACCATGATAGCCCATAACACATGGCGCCCCTCTTCCAGTCCTTTCCCTTGGAGTGTATGGGTGAGTGTGTGTGGGGGAGGGGGTTTGCCTGTGTGTGGGACAGGGTGGGGCAGGGAGGGTTCCACAGCTGGGCTCTTGTTCGGCCTGAGGTCCCCACAGTGGACAGGCACTGCTACTCCTGTCCCCTTCTGCATTTTCAGGGGCTACACATCATTTACTCAGCAGCACCACCTGCCGAACAATTGAGACATCTCCAATTCTTTGAGTCTCATCCTTAAACTGAAGAGTACAATGTGCCGTCAATCTCTTCTGCTTTAGGACTGTTTCCTATAAGCACAATTTCTGGAACACACTTTAGTCCCATTGTTGGAGTATTGGCTGCAGGGTCCTCTATCTATACTCTCTTTCTTTCCGTGGAGCCTTGCTCGGGAAAGGAGGGTCCCCGGAGACTAGAGATGAACCCTGAAATCATGAGGAAGACAAGCCAGCAGTGAGGCCATCAGGCTACCTGGGCGGGACCCGTGGAGCAGGGAAGAGCCTGTCCATACCGTCCTCATGGATCCTCCCTCCGCAAGCATCCCTGCCTACCCGCCCCCCAGCCGCCATCCTGGAACACCCCTCATCCAGACCCTGTCCCGGGACACACCCCAGCCACTCCAGGCCCTCCTGCTCTAGAACTCAGCTTCTAAGTAGAGCAACCGGGTCCTGCTTCCAGGCCAGCAGAGGGGCGTTGGCCGGGCCACATTTGTCTGCTTGCTCTGGGTCCATCCTTTTTGGGCCCTCTCCTCGCAGGAAGGAAGCAACCTCTCATGGCAGCTCAGGTCAGGGAGTCACAGACATGACCTGAATGCGTTCACCCATATGTCCACTAGGTGGCAACAGCAAGAACTGCTTGAACCTCTGTGAACAGGAGGGACCTTGACTGAGGAGGGAAGAGAAGGCTAGCTGAGGACAAAGCCAGAAAGGACACCCCACACACACACCCCCACCATGGAGTGTACGTGACATTCCTCAGGTACTCCTGGCTGCCCTAAAGGGCAAAGAAATAGTTAACCTATAGACACCCCAATCCTGCAAGACTTAAGTGTCCCTCAGTTTCCCAATGTCTTAGCAGTTGACAAGAACCAAGCATTTCTATCAATAACTTAGCTTCCGGAAGGGAAAGTAGATACAATGAAATGTCCTTATAATCTGCAGCCTCCAGGAAGTTCCCAACCGTCTTAATGTCCGTGCCTTGCCAGAGGGCAAAACCACCTTCCCTAGACAATGGCAAGGCCTCTGTACCTTGTGAGTCTTCTTTAACACAGGCAAGTATGATCTCAACCTCCCTTTTCCCTTACCTTCCCCCAACCCCGTGCGTAGTCCATCTAATCAGCCACCCCTCACCAGCCGGGGCAGCAGCTCTTCCGGCCACGGGTCCTGTCCTAAGCCACCAATTTTGCACCAAAGACGTCTCGAGATTTCCTTCCTGGTCGTCGGCTCCGGATTCCACCCCACTGAACCTCACCTATATTCCACAACCTCCTCATTTCCAAAGCACACCGGGCGCTCATGGAAGCTGCAGGATGGACAGGGCCTCAACCGGCGGCTTTGGCACTGGGCATAGCCCCGCCACACCCCTCAGGCTCCTCCAGCAGTGACCCCCTGCCCCTGCCAGCCCCAATTCTTGATAACCCTCCAGTTCAGTTGCTGTGAGAGCGGTGCCTACGCTTCCTGCTCGAGACACAAGTGAGGAGGAGGGAGAGATCCCTCTCCTCGCACGAAGTCAGTTGATGGGGAGTCCACTGGATCGGAAGCTCTCCATCTGGGAGCCCCACAAAGGACAGAAATGCTGTGACCCTCCGCAGGCCCCAAGGAGCTCTGGCGCGGGGAGCACCGCAGGAGTCTACGGAACTCGGTGCACAGCAGCATCACACCTCCGCGCCTACAGATGCGGGCGGCCCTTTTATTCTCACCCTCTCCAGAGGCAGGGAAAGCCCTCTGGGAACACAAGGCACACAGAGCAACCAGCTGACCCTGAGCCCCACCGGGTCCCCTGGCAAGGGGCGGCGCATCCCCGTCCAGGCTAAAACACCTGAGAATCAGCGCACTAGGCTCCGGCCCCCCGCAAATGAGGTGAAAGAACAAGTGAACAGCAAGTTTACAGAACAAAGAGGATGGCCAAACCCCAGCGCTAGGGGAAAATAGCACCTAGAGCTCAAGGCTTTTTCTCACGATTCATTTCTCTCTCCATTCAAAATTTTCCATTTCTTTTTTTTTTCTTTTTTCCCTTTCCAACTACTTTTTTTTTTATGTTAGCAACTCTTCATTTTTCAATCTTTTCTGAACTTTCATTTTTTACATTGACATTTTATACAAATATTCTTCATTCTTGGATTCCTTTCGCTATATTCAATTTGATTTCTGTATATATATATATATACATGAGTTTGGCTTTCTTTACAATTTTGGGATTTAGTGACTTCCAACACACAGACCTAAAGACACTCGGGACCAAGTGGATCACCCTGTTTTGTCCACCCTGTGAGATCATAATCTCTCCCTCCCCCATCCATTCTTCTCTGGGAAAAGTGACTAGAGGGAGGGATTCACAGCAAAAGAA
>NW_023204659.1:8192-8432 GCF_002007445.2 Ailuropoda melanoleuca
TGAATGAATGGACCATGGGTGGAGGAATCAAAAAATCAGTGATGCCACAAAAGGAAACAATATTTGAATTACTTCTGGCCCCGAGGGAGAAGACACAGAGGGACACAAGACCTATCCCTGTAGATCGCAGCTGAGAACTTCCCTAATCTGGGAGGGAAACAGGCATTCAAGTCCAAGAGGTAGAGAGGACTCTTCCCCAAATCCATAAGAAGAGAGGAACACCCTAACATAGAATAGTGA
>NW_023204659.1:11490-12447 GCF_002007445.2 Ailuropoda melanoleuca
ATTAAGCATCAGATTTCGTTCAGGCCATGATCTCAGGGTACCGGGATCCAGCCCCCTGATGAGACCAGAGTGGGGGCTTCCTGCTCTGTGAGGAGTCTCCTTGTCCCTCTCCATCTCCCTCCCCCCATCATGCTCTCTCCAAAAAAATAAATAATCTTTTAAAAAAAATACGAAGAAGTTACCTATCCCAAAACCAATGAAACATTTCTATGCAATTCAACAAGCAACTCTTTTTAAGTGTGGCTCCTCTCAGAAATACAGCATCCAAGTGAAGTAATGGAGTAAATATCAGAATCAGCAGCAGAAGACCTGGTTCAGCTGCTTCCCTGATATATAAACTCTGAAAATCACTTAATGCCAAGTCTAATTTTTCTATAATGCTCCCCACAATATCACAGGGATATTGTGAAGATCAAATAAATTAATGAGTGTGAAAGAGCTTTACAAGCTCTCAAGTGCTATGCCAGTGTCCACAATTCTTCTCATTTATTCTGCAGAGGAAATGGGAACAGGCAATTTTTGGAACATGAGGGACTTCCTAGGAGAAAAAGCCTGAGTGGGACATTCAGTATACAGTCAGAGAGGGAAGTAGTGGGCCAGGGGAGAGGGCTACCCAGAAGAAGTGGGAAATACAGACACTGTAGATTAGGCCAAAAATTAATTTCTCAAGCTTGTATATTATCAGTGACAGTGGTGATAGCAATTGCCCTATAATCAACTGAACATCATTTTCTATATTATCCTTGGTGTACTATGCCTATGATAAAGGATCTCAATTCCAAAACTACTTGAGAATGAGTACGGGCAGTATACCCCTCTTCCTTATGCATACCCTAATTGCCAACATCACAATATAATTCAAGCCCCATATGGATCAAGTAGCAGTATCTCTATGTTCTAGAAGCTCTGAGTTTTTCAATACCCTCAAGTCTGGCCTCTAATCAATGGTAACAAACA
>NW_023204659.1:12455-28159 GCF_002007445.2 Ailuropoda melanoleuca
CAACAAGAAAACTGGGGAAAAGGAGGCCAAGCCACAAGTCCTCAGGAGTAAGAATTTTTGGTAATTTCTGACACTTTCCCCCATTACCATCTTCTCTTCTATGCACTGTTTCCTGAAGAATCAGCTATAAGACTTCCTTCCACACCTTTGATTTCATATATCCTAACCAATCCACAGAACTATTCAATCTTAAATTCAAACTCACCTTTGATTTCATATATCCTAACCAATCCACAGAACTATTCAATCTTAAATTCAAACTCAAAGTATAGGGGCACCTGACAAGCCCAGTCAGAACAGTGTGTGGCTCTTGATCTCAGGGAGGTGAATTCGAGCCCCATGTCCGGTGTAGAGATTACTTAAATAAGTAAAAATGAAAAGAAAAACCCCAAGTATGATCTGTAGTCTTCCCCTTGGGATTCTTCATTCCCCAGCTCAAACTACCAAGCTCTTACATCTAAATAGAGGAAGTCAGGGGTAAT
This sequence comes from Ailuropoda melanoleuca, assembly GCF_002007445.2. Taxonomy (NCBI): domain Eukaryota; kingdom Metazoa; phylum Chordata; class Mammalia; order Carnivora; family Ursidae; genus Ailuropoda; species Ailuropoda melanoleuca. The sequence continues at coordinate 12,938 of NW_023204659.1, forward strand.
TAGAGCAAAAGGATCTAGATTTTCACTGTAGACAAAACAATGAATAGTGATGCCAAAAGTGTTGGCTGTTATGGGGTGGTGGCTTTCTTTGTTGGAATTGCATATTGTGTAACTGCATTAACTTAAGCAACATACTTGCTAAGTGCCACAGGCTTTGCAAAGATTTCAAGAGTCCTAAGAAACAAATGACCATTGTTATTTATGTATTATGGATGAGAAGCTAAGGCCCAGAGAGGTTAAGGAACTTGCCCAAACTTACACATCTAGAATTTGCACTCACACAACCTGACCCTCAAGGCCAAACCCTTGACCTCTCTGGCAGAGAGCTAATTAAAATCTTAACTCCATTGGCCCATGCCTCATCTCTGTGTTTGTATGTGGATTACATGAGAAACCATGAAAGCCCCTCACCTAATACTTAGCACAGACTAGTAGTTCATTTAATCATGTCTAAACACATCCTAAAGTTTTAGATGTGGAAGCCCTGCTTTCCCTTTAAATTCCCCTAGTGACAATTTCAAATTCTGTACCTTTAGTCCCCACAGAATTAACTTTTTCTAACTATGACTAGAGTAAGCTGATGACATTGCTTAAAAGGTCCCAAGGAGATAAAACCTATGTAATTCAGGTAAAACACACACACACACACACACACACACACACACACAGACACACACACACACACAAACACAAAAAACAAAAAACCACACAACCCTGCAGCTACCAGCCCCAGCTGCTCTCTTTCTGTACACATTTCCCTTCAGTACTTGGTAGAATAATCCATCTGAAGCTAGCCATATAAAACTTACACCAGAGAGTGTGCTGCCAAAGAAACAATGCCTCCATCACACTGGTTGTGAATGATTAGGACGAGTTTGTGTTAGAAATCTCCTGGTAAGCTACCATGGCCTTAAAACTGGTTGATAGAGACTATGAATTATTCTGCTCCCAATATCATCTGAAAAAGTGCAAAAAATATACTATTCTTATGCCACATTTCCAGCTGACTGGAAACCAATTCTAGAATATCTTAAGGCAGAGTTACATGCTCTTCATACTAATAAGGATGATAATAATATAGGCGCTAAGGTGTAAAATTTTGCAAAAACCCTGGAGCATTCTGGTAAAATATCACCAAATGTCTTTACCGTGACTGATCACCAAAAACTGAACAAGACCCTGGAGAACTTTGAGGGCTCTGGCCATGCTTATGGAAAAATCAAGGTAAACAGGGTTATCTGATGTGCCCAATTTTAAATCTGTCCGATTAGTTCTTTCCACTAGAAAATAATTCACTATCAAAACTTGACATTGAAACTACCAGACCGTGACAATTCAGTTCTCTTTGGAGGGGCCGGGAGCACCGGAAACAACCCAGGGTGAGTTTTACAGACATTCTGTCTTACTCTGGTTTTGTTCTTAATTATTTTCCTACATTTTTCTGAAGCGTATGCCACAGACATTCGAATTTATTTTTGTGCACCATATCCTCAACGTAAACTGACACCAAATTTCTACTGCAGTTGGGCACATCTCCATTTCTCAAAGCATTTCTTCCTGCAGCTCCAAAGAAATAGAAAAAAAAAACTGATGATGATGGAACACAAGTCTTCATTACAGACCTAGTTCTCCATCCACACACTCTGTGTGGGTGAAATTCACCAGATTAATTTAAAATAAACCCTGGCTCCATTCTTGCTCAGTTCTTTAGTTTTCAAGTTTGCAATCATCCTTTTGGTTGATTAGTAAATTAAAAAGGGAACAGATGTAAATCATTCAACTTTTAAAATAGCTTTCTGGGGACACCTGAATGGCTAAGCTGGTTGAGCATCTAACTCTCAGTTTCGGCTCAAGTATGAAAACACGACTGTGGGATCAAGCCCCCTAGCAGGCTCTGTGCTGGGTGTGGAGTCAGCTTGAGATTCTCTCTCTCCTTTTCCCTCTGCCCCTCCCCACTCACTACACACATACACACATATACTCTTTCTCTCTAAAAATAAATAAATCTTAAAAACAATCAAATAAACTAGCTTTCTAGAGCAGAAGCTTTAAATGAATACTAAGAAATATTTCTATTTTTTTAGATTTTATGTCTTTATTTGAGAGAGAGAGTGAGAGAGAGCATGAGAAGGGACAGGGGAGATGGTCAGAGGGAGAAGCAGACTCCCGCTGAGCTGGGAGCTGGATGCTGGACTCAATCCCAGGACTCTAGGATCATGACCTGAGCTGAAGGGAGATGCTTAATGGCTGAGCCACCCAGGTGCCCCAGAAAGTTTTGATAAAGATTTAAACTGTCCAAATGGGGGGAGGAATTAAGATGGGGAGGAGTAGGGGACCCCTTTTACAGCTGTACCCCTGAGTCAAGCTGGATAGGTGCCAGACCATTCTGAACATCCACGGAATCAGCCTGAGACACAGGAAGACACATCTGGATCTCTACAAACGAACATCTCTAGAGCTGAGTATTGAGGTATGAAGTGGGGAGCCATGACACCGTGCACAGATATTGGAAGATAAACAGAAGGGGGAGGGAGCCGCCATGTTTGGGCTCCAGGAAGCAGTAGCCACCTGCACGGGGGAGTGGGCAGACGCAGACCGGCTCCCACGAGAGAGCAGACTGAGACCGTGAGCCAGGGAATGCATGGGACCAGACTTCTCATGGAACTCCGGGGTGCTCACTGGAACCAGACTGAGACCTGGAGCTCCAGGAGCATGCGTGGGCTGCTGGTGGCTGGCAGTGCAAGAAATGCAAAGGACAGAGATGTGCCAGCACTGGAAGTGAGGGCCAGGACACCGGGTGTGGGGCACACATCCCAAGATGCTGCAGGGTTGAGCAGCACCAACAGGAACAGAGTTAAAGTGGCCAGAACATCAGTGGAGAATGGTCCACGAACCCTCTGTTCTGAGACAGAGGCTGAGATTCAGCCACTGCTGCTCTGACTCTCAGAAGAGGCACAGCAAACCACCAAGGAAAGCCGCCAGAGAACAAAAGCCTGGAATAACCAGCTCACAAGGTGTCCATCCCCAACCCCGTCGCAGGGGACATGGAGACTCTACCCAAACAGGGTTGCCTGAGTATCCGTGTGGCAGGCCCCTCCCCCAGAAGGCAGGCTGAAAAATCAAGAAGCCACATCCCTAAGATCCCTATAAAACAAGTGCGCACTGCCTGGGTCCCGGTCAATAATTTGGGCTCTGGACAACCCCGCAACCTCTCCTCATCAGAATGCCGAGAAGGAGAAATCCCCCCCAGGAAAAAAAAGAGGATGAGTCTGCGGCCTCTGCCACAGAACTAATGGATATGGATATAACCAAATTATTAGAAATGGAATTCAGAGTAACAAAGGTCAAAATGATGTGTAGACTTGACAAAAGTATTAACGAAAATGTTAATGAAAATATAGAATCTCTAAGGGTGGAAATGAGAGCGAATCTGGCAGAAATTAAAAATTCTATGAGCCAAATGCAGTCAAAACTAGAGGCTCTGACGGTCAGGGTGAATGAGGCAAAGGAACGTATCAGCGAATTGGAGGATGGGTTAGTAGAAGAGGAAGCTAAAATAGAATCTGGACTCAAAAAAACCCATTCTCAAGAATGTAAGTTATGGGAGATTACTGACTCAATGAAACTTTCCAATGTCAGAATTATCGGCATCCCCGAGGGGGTGGAGAAAAACAGAGGTCTAAAAGAGATATTTGAACAAATTGTAGCTGAAAACTTCCCTAATCTAGCAAGGGAAACAAGCACTGGTGTCTAAGAGGCAGAGAGGACCCCTCCCAAGCGCAACCATGACAAACCTACACCATGACACGTCATAGTGCAATTCGAAAATATTAGATCCAAGGATACAGTATTGAAAGTGGCCAGGGCAAAGAAATTTCTCACGTACCAAGACAAAGGTATCAGTATTATGTCAGACCTGTCTACACAGACCTGGAATGAGAGAAAGGGTTGTGGGGGGGCATTTTTAAAGCTCTTTCAGAGAAAAACATGCAGCCAAGGATCCTTTATCCAGCAAGGCTGTCATTCAGAATTCATGGAGAGATAAAGACCTTCCAGAATCGCCAGTCATTGACCAATTTCGTAACCATGAACCAGCCCTACAGGAGATATTAAGGGGGGTCCTGCAAAAATTAAATAGCCCCCAAGAGCGATAGGGAACAGAAAGTCACAATCTATAGAAACAAAGACTTTACAGGCAACATGGCATCATTAAAATCATATCTCTCAATAATCAGTCTCAATGTAAATGGCCTAAATGCTCCCATAAAANAAAACGCCACAGGGTTGCAGATTGGATAAAAAGACATGACCCATCCATTTGCTGTCTATGAGAGACTCATTTTGAACCTAAAGATACAGTCAGACTGAAAGTAAAGGGATGGAATACCATCCTTCATGTCAATGGGCCTCAAAAGAAAGCTGGGATAGCAATTCTCATATCAGACAGACTGGATTTTAAACTAAAGACTATATTAGAGACACAGAAGGGCACTATATTATTCTTAAAGGATGTATCCAACAAGTGGATATGACAATTATAAATATATATGCCCCCAACAGGGGAGCAGCAAGATACACAAGCCAACTCTTAACCAAAATAAAGAGACATATAGATAAGAACACAGTAATAGTAGGGGACCTCAACACCCCACTATCAGAAATAGACAGAACACCCTGGCAAAAACTAAGCAAAGAATCAAGGGCTTTGAATGCCATACTCTATGAGTTGGACCTCATCGATATATATAGAGCACTATACCCCAGAACCAAAGAATACTCATTCTATTCTAATGCCCATGGAACAGTCTCAAGAATAGATCATGCTCTGGGACACAAAACAGGTCTCAGCCAATACCAAAAGNTGTAAAACAGGTCTCAACTGATATCAAAAGACTGAAATTATTCCTTGCATATTCTCAGACTACAACCCTTTGAAAGTGGAACTCAACCACAAGGAAAAATTTGGAAGAAACTCAAACACTTAGAGACTAAGCACCATCCTCCTCAGGAATGATTCGATAAACCAGGAAAACAAAAATCAATTTGAACAATTTATGGAGACCAATGAGAATGAAAACACAACGGTCCAAAACCTATGGGATACTGCAAAGGCAGTCCTAAGGGGGAAATACATAGCCATCCAAGCCTCACTCAAAAGAATAGAAAAATCTAAAATGCAGTTTCTATATTCTCACCTCANAAAAATACATAGTCATCCAAGCCTCACTCAAAAGAATAGAAAAATCTAAAATGCAATTTTCATATTCTCACCTCAAGAAGCTGGAACAGTAATAGAGGGACAGGCCTAATCCACGCACAAGGAAGCAGTTGACCAAGATTAGAGCAGAAATCAATGAGTTAGAGACCAGAACCACAGTAGAGCAGATCAACAGGACTAGAAGCTGGTTCTTTGAGAGAATCCATAAAATTGATAGACCACTGGCAAAACTTGTCCAAAAACAAAGAGAAAGGACTGAGATTATTAAAATTATGACTGAAAAGGGAGAGGTCACGACCAGCACCATTGAAATTGCAAGGATTATTAGAAACTTTTATCAACAGCTANTAAGACTTATCCCAAAGAATATAGAAAGGACACAAGTTAATAAAATTATGAATGAAAAAGGAGAGGTCACAACCAATACCAATGTAATTGGAAGGATTATTAGAAGCTTTTATCAACAGCTTTATGCCAATAAATTAAGCAATCTGGAAGAGATGGAGGCCTTCCTGGAAACCTATAAACTACCAAGACTGAAACAGGAAGAAATTGATTTCTTAAACAGGCCAATTAATTAAGAAGTGATTATGTCAGTGATAAACAGTCTTCCAAACAACAAAAGTCCAGGTCCGGACGGTTTTCCTGGGGAATTCTACCAAACATTCAAAGAAGAAATAATACCTATTCTCCTAAAGCTATTTCAAAAAATAGAAACAGAAGGAAAGCTACCAAACTCATTCTATGAGGCTAATATTACCTTGATCCCCAAACCAGGCAAAGACCCCCTCAAAAAGGAGAATTACAGACCGATTTCTCTAATGAATATGGATGCCAAAATCCTCAACAAGATCCTTGCTAATAGAATCCAACAGTACATTAAAAGGATTATCCATCATGACCAAGTGGGATTCANGCCAAGTGGGATTCTTCTCTGGGATAGAAGGGTGCTTCAACATTCGCAAATCAATCAGTGTCATTGATTTCATCCAGAAGGAAAAATTCAAAAATCATATGATTCTCTCAATAGATGCAGAAAAAGCATTTGACAGAATACAGCATCCTCTCCTGATTAAAACCCTTCATAGTGTAGGAATAGAGGGTACAATTCTCAAGATCATAAAAGCCATCTATGAAAAGCCTACAGCAAATATTATTCTCAATGGGGAAAATCTAGGAGCCTTTCCCTTAAGATCAAGAACACGACAAGGATGCCCACTCTCGCCACTATTATTCAACATAGTACTAGAAGTCCTTGCAACAGCAATCAGAAGACAAAAAGGGATCAAAGGTATCCAAATCGGCAAAGAAGAAGTCAAACTGTCTCTCTTTGCAGATGACATGATACTCTATATGGAAAACCCAAAGGAATCCACTCCCAAACTATTAGAAGTTATAGAACAATTCAGTAAGGTGGCAGGATACAAAATCAATGCCCAGAAATCAGTTGCATTTCTANCCAGAAATCAGTTGCATTTCTGTACAGGAATAACGAGACTGAAGAGAAATTAGGGAATCCACCCCATTTACAATAGCACCAAAAATTATACGTTACCTTGGAATTAACTTAACCAGAGACGTAAAGGACCTATATCCTAGAAACTATAGATCACTTTTGAAAGATATTGAGGAAGACATAAAAAGATGGAAAAATATTCCATGCTCATGGATTGGAAGAATTAACATAGTTAAAATGTCCATACTACCCAGAGCAATCTACACTTTCAATGCTATCCCGATCAAAATACCGAGGACATTTTTCAAAGAACTGGAACAAATAGTCCTTAAATTTGTATGGAACCAGAAAAGGCCCCGAATCTCCAAGGAACTGTTGAAAAGGAAAAACAAAGCTGGGGGCATCACAATGCCGGATTTCGAGCTGTACTACAAAGCTGTGATCACAAAGACAGCATGGTACTGGCACAAAAACAGACACATCGACCAATGGAACAGAATAGAGAACCCAGAAATGGACCCTCGGCTCTTTGGGCAACTAATCTTTGATAAAGCTAGGAAAACATCCAGTGTAAAAAAAAACAGTCTCTTCAATAAATGGTGCTAGGAAAATTGGCCAGCTACATGCAAAAGAATGAAACTTGACACTCTCTCACACCATCAAAGATAAACTCCAAATGGATGAAAGACCTCAATGTGAGACAGGAATCCATCAAAATCCTAGACAAGAGCATACGCAGAAACCTCTATGATATCAGCCACAGCAAACTTTTTCATGACACATCTCCAAAGGCAAGAGAAACAAAAGATAAAATGAACTTGTGGGACTTCATCAAGATAAAAAGCTTCTGCACAGCCAAGGAAACAGTCAAAAAAACTAAGAGACAGCCCACGGAATGGGAGAATATATTTGCAAAGGACACCACAGATAAAGGACTGGTATCCAAGATCTACAAAGAACTTCTCAAACTCAATACACGAGAAACAAATAAACAAATCATAAAATGGGCAGAAGATATGAACAGACACTTTTCCAATGAAGACATACAAATGGCTAACAGACACATGAAAAAATGTTCAAAATCATTAGCCATCAGGGAAATTCAAATCAAAACCACACTGAGATACCACCTTACGCCAGTTAGAATGGCAAAGATAGACAAGGCAAGAAACAACAATTGTTGGAGAGGATGTGNTTTAGCTATCAGGGAAATTCAAATCAAAACCACACTGAGATACCGCCTTATGCCAATTAGAATGGCAAAAATAGACAAGGCAAGAAACAACAATTGTTGGAGAGGATGTGAAGAAAGGGGATCCCTCCTACATTGTTGGTGGGAATGCAAGTTGGTACAGCCACTCTGGAAAACAGTGTGGAGGTCCCTTAAAAAGTTAAAAATTGAACTACCCTATGACCCAGCCATTGCACTACTGGGTGTTTTCCCCAAAGATACAGACGTAGTCAAGAGAAGGGCCATATGCACCCCAATGTTCAGAGCAGCATTGTCCACAATAGCTAAATTGTGGAAGGAGCAGAGATGCCCTTCAACAGATGACTGGATTAAGAAGCTGTGGTCCATATATACAATGGAATATTACTCAGCTATCAGAAAGAACGAATTCTCAACATTTGCTGCAACATGGACGGCACTGGAGGAGATAATGCTAAGTGAAATAAGTCAAGCAGAGAAAGACAATTATCATATGATTTCTCTCATCTATGGAACATAAGAACTAGGATGATCGGTAGGGGAAGAAAGGGATAAAGAAAAGGGGGGTAATCAGAAGGGGGAATGAAACATGAGAGACTATGGACTATGAGAAACAAACTGAAGACTTCAGAGGGGAGGGGGTGGGGGAATGGGATAGACTGGTGATGGGTAGTAAGGAGGGCACGTATTGCATGGTGCACTGGGTGTTATACGCAACTAATGAAGCATCANAGAAGAAATTGGGGTTAAACAGAAGGGGGAATGAAGCATCAGAGACTATGGAGTCTGAGAAACAAACAGGGCTTCAGAGGGGAGGGGGGTGGGGATATGGGATAGAGTGGTGATGGGTAGTAAGGAGGGCACGTATTGCATGGTGCACTGGGTGTTATACGCAACTAATGAATCATCGAACTTTACATCTGAAACCAGAGGTATACTGTATGGTGACTAACATAATATAATAAAAAAAATTTAAAAAAAAAGAAAATAGGAGGGCACGTATCGCATGGTGCACTGGGTGTTCCACGCAAGTAATGAATCATGGAACTTTACATGAAAAACTAAGGAGGTGACTAACATAATAAAATAAAATAAATATTATTATTAAAAAAAAAGTTCTGCCTCTCACAGACAGGTGAAGTCAGAAACTCATCACCACAAAATGCAAATGTAAAATTACTGAGGATACTTAAAGGGGTTTAAATCCTAACCACCATTTATGATACAGACCCAAAATACAAGCACTCTAACCACCAGCTTCTAGGGGATTCCAAGATTACTTTGGGCAGCATTCCGATAGGATTTGCCCTATCAGAAAACACTGTCAGTGTCAAAAGTGACGTCTCCAACCTCAATTGCAAACTAAATGGTTTCATAGCTTAAGGGGACCCATTTTGAGGCACAAATATCAGGCATGTTTGCAGTGTGTGCTAATCCAGATGGGTGATGTATTTGTTACACTGATTTGTAATTGTTTCTGAGGTGAAAGAAGGCTGCAGCGATCATTGCACACTTGCTGGCTTAGCATCTACTCTTTTTTTACATTTATTTTTATTATTATAATATGCGAGTCACCATAGAGTACAGCATTAGCTTCTGATGTACTGTCCCATGATTCATTGATTGTGTATAACACCCAGTGTTCCATGCAACACGTGCCCTCCTTAATACCCTTCACCTGGCTAGCCCATTCCCCCACCCCCTTCTTCTCTAAAACCCTCAGTTTGTTTCCCTGAGTCCATAGTCTCTCATGGTTCCTCTCTCCCTTATCCGTCCCTCTTTCCCTTCCTTCTCCTAATGATCTCCCTGCTACTCCTTATGTTCCACAAATAAGTGAAACCATATAATTGTCTTTCTCTGCTTGACTTATTTCACTTAGCATTATCTCCTCCAGTGCCGTCCATGTTGCAGCAAATGTTGAGAATTCGTTCTTTCTGATAGCTGAGTAATATTCCATTGTATATATGGACCACAGCTTCTTAATCCAGTCATCTGTTGAAGGGCATCTCGGCTCCTTCCATGATTTGGCTATTGTGGACAATGCAGCTATGAACATTGGGGTGCATATGGCCCTTCTCTTTACTACGTCTGTATCTTTGGGGTAAACACCCAGTAGTGCAATGGCTGGGTCATAGGGTAGTTCAATTTTTAACTTTTTAAGGGACCTCCACACTGTTTTCCAGAGTGGCTGTACCAACTTGCATTCCCACCAACAATGTAGGAGGGATCCCCTTTCTCCACATCCTCTCCAACAATTGTTGTTTCTTGCCTTGTCTATCTTTGCCATTCTAACTGGCGTAAGGTGGTATCTCAGTGTGGTTTTGATTTGAATTTCCCTGATGGCTAATGATTTTGAACATTTTTTCATGTGTCTGTTAGCCATTTGTATGTCTTCATTGGAAAAGTGTCTGTTCATATCTTCTGCCCATTTTATGATTTGTTTATTTGTTTCTCGTGTATTGAGTTTGAGAAGTTCTTTGTAGATCTTGGATACCAGTCCTTTATCTGTGGTGTCCTTTGCAAATATATTCTCCCATTCCGTGGGCTGTCTCTTAGTTTTTTTGACTGTTTCCTTGGCTGTGCAGAAGCTCTTTATCCTGATAAAGTCCCATAAGTTCATTTTATCTTTTATTTCTCTTGCCTTTGGAGATGTGTCGTGAAAAAGGTTGCTCTGGCCGATGTCATAGAAGTTGTTGCCTATGTTCTCCTCTAGAATTTTGATGGATTCCTGTCTCACATTGAGGTCTTTCATCCATTTGGAGTTTATTTTTGTGTATGGTGTGAGAGAGTGGTCAAGTTTCATTCTTTTGCATGTAGCTGTCCAATTTTCCCAGCACCATTTATTGAAGAGACTGTCTTTTTTCCACCGGATGTTTTTTCCTGCTTTATCAAAGATTAGTTGCCCAAAGAGCCGAGGGTCCATTTCTGGGTTCTCTATTCTGTTCCATTGGTCGATGTGTCTGTTTTTGTGCCAGTACCATGCTGTCTTTGTGATCACAGCTTTGTAGTACAGCTCGAAATCCGGCATTGTGATGCCCCCAGCTTTGTTTTTCCTTTTCAACAGTTCCTTGGAGATTCGGGGCCTTTTCTGGTTCCATACAAATTTAAGGACTATTTGTTCCAGTTCTTTGAAAAATGTCCTCGGTATTTTGATCGGGATAGCATTGAAAGTGTAGATTGCTCTGGGTAGTATGGACATTTTAACTATGTTAATTCTTCCAATCCATGAGCATGGAATATTTTTCCATCTTTTTATGTCTTCCTCAATATCTTTCAAAAGTGATCTATAGTTTCTAGCATATAGGTCCTTTACGTCTCTGGTTAAGTTAATTCCAAGGTAACGCATGGTTTTTGGTGTTATTGTAAATGGGATGGATTCCCTAATTTCTCTTTCTTCAGTCTCGTTATTCGTGTATAGAAATGCAACTGATTTCTGGGCATTGATTTTGTATCCTGCCACCTTACTGAATTGTTCTATAACTTCTAATAGTTTGGGAGTGGATTCCTTTGGGTTTTCCATATAGAGTATCATGTCATCTGCAAAGAGAGACAGTTTGACTTCTTCTTTGCCGATTTGGATACCTTTGATCCCTTTTTGTCTTCTGATTGCTGTTGCAAGGACTTCTAGTACTATGTTGAATAATAGTGGCGAGAGTGGGCATCCTTGTCGTGTTCCTGATCTTAAGGGAAAGGCTTCCAGCTTTTCCCCATTGAGAATAATGCTTGCAGTAGGCTTTTCATAGATGGCTTTTATGAGATTGAGAAATGTACCCTCTATTCCTACACTCTGAAGGGTTTTAATCAGGAAAGGATGCTGTATTTTGTCAAATGCTTTTTCTGCATCAATTGAGAGGATCATATGGTTCTTGAGTCTTTTCTTGTTGATATGATGTATCACATTGATTGATTTGCGAGTGTTGAACCATGCTTGCATCCCAGGTATGAATCCCACTTGGTCATGATGGATAATCCTTTTAATGTACTGTTGGATTCTATTAGCAAGGATCTTGTTGAGGATTTTGGCATCCATATTCATTAGAGAAATCGGTCTGTAATTCTCCTTTTTGAGGGGGTCTTTGCCTGGTTTGGGGATCAAGGTAATATTAGCCTCATAGAATGAGTTTGGTAGCTTTCCTTCTGTTTCTATTTTTTGAAATAGCTTTAGGAGAATAGGTATTATTTCTTCTTTGAATGTTTGGTAGAATTCCCCAGGAAAACCGTCTGGGCCTGGAGTTTTATTATTTGGAAGGTTGTTTATCACTGACTCAATTTCTTCATAGTTAATTGGCCTATTTAAGAAATCTATTTCTTCCTGTTTCAGTCTTGGTAGTTTATAGGTTTCCAGGAAGGCCTCCATCTCTTCCAGATTGTTTAGTTTTTTGGCATATAGCTGTTGATAAAAGTTTCTAATAATCCTTGCAATTTCAATGGTGCTGGTCGTGACCTCTCCCTTTTCAGTCATAATTTTAATAATCTCAGTCCTTTCTCTTTGTTTTTGGACAAGTTTTGCCAGTGGTCTATCAATTTTATGGATTCTCTCAAAGAACCAGCTTCTAGTCCTGTTGATCTGCTCTACTGTGGTTCTGGTCTCTAATTCATTGATTTCTGCTCTAATCTTGGTCAACTCCTTCCTTGTCAGTGGGTTAGGCCTGTCCCTCTGTTGCTGTTCCAGTTTCTTGAGGTGAGAATATAGAAACTGCATTTTAGATTTTTCTATTCTTTTGAGTGAGGCTTGGATGGCTATGTATTTCCCCCTTAGGACTGCCTTTGCAGTATCCCATAGGTTTTGGACCGTTGTGTATTCATTCTCGTTGGTCTCCATAAATTGTTTAATTTGTTTTTTGATTTCCTGGTTTATCGAGTCATTCTTGAGCAGGATGGTTCTTAGCCTCCAAGTGTTTGAGTTTCTTCCAGGTTTTTCCTTGTGGTTGAGTTCCAATTTCAGAGCGTTGTGGTCTGAGAATATGCAGGGGATAATTTCAATCTTTTGGTATTGGCTGAGACCTGTTTTGTGTCCCAGAGCATGATCTATTCTTGAGAATGTTCCATGGGCATTTGAATAGAATGAGTATTCTTTGGTTCTGGGGTGTAGTGTTCTATATATATCTATGAGGTCCAACTCGTCGAGTATGGCATTCAAAGCCTTTGATTCTTTGCTTAGTTTTTGCCAGGGTGTTCTGTCTATTTCTGATAGTGGGGTGTTGAGGTCCCCTACTATTACTGTGTTCTTATCTATATGTCTCTTTATTTTGGTTAAGAGTTGGCTTGTGTATCTTGCTGCTCCCCTGTTGGGGGCATATATATTAATAATTGTCATATCCACTTGTTGAATACTTCCTTTAAGAATAATATAGTGCCCTTCTGTATCTCTCTCTATGGCCTCTAGTTTAAAATCCAGTCTATCTGATATGAGAATTGCTACTCCAGCTTTCTTTTGAGGTCCATTTGCGTGGAAGATGGTACTCCATCCCCTTACTCTAAGTCTGAATGCATCTTTGGGTTCAAAATGAGTCTCTTGTAGACAGCAAATGGATGGGTCATGTCTTTTTATCCAATCTGCAACCCTGTGGCGTTTTATGGGAGAGTTTANATGGGACTAGAGGAGTTAATGCTAAGTGAAATAAGTCAAGCAGAGAAAGACAATTATCATATGGTTTCACTCATTTATGGAACATAAGAACTAGGATGATCGGTAGGGGAAGAAAGGGATAAAGAAAAGGGGGGTNGAAGAAATTGGGTGTAAATAGAAGGGGGAATGAAGCTTCAGAGACTATGGACTCTGAGAAACAAACAGGGCTTCAAAGGGGAGGGGGGTGGGGGTATGAGATAGAGTGGTGATGGATAGTAAGGAGGGCACGTATTGCATGATGCACTGGGTGTTATACGCAACTAATGAACCATCAAACTTTACATCTGAAACCAGAGGTATACTGTATGGTGACTAACATAACATAATAAAAAAAACATTAAAAAAAAAGAAAATAGGAGGGCAGGTATCGCATGGTGCACTGGGTGTTATATGCAAGTATGAATAATGGAACTTTACATCAAAAGCTAAGGAGGTGACTAACATAATAAAATAAAAAAAATATTATTAAAAAAAAAAGATCTGCCTCTCACAGACAGGTGAAGTCAGAAACTCATCACCACAAAATGCAAATGTAAAATTACTGAGGAGACTTAAAGTGGTTTAAATCCTAACCAGCATTTATGGTACAGACCGAAAGTACAAGCACTCTAACCACCAGCTTCTAGGGGATTCCAAGATTACTTTGGGCAGCATTCTGATAGGATTTGCCCAATCAGAAAACACTGTCAGTGTCAAAAGTGACGTCTCCAACCTCAATTGCAAACTAAATGGTTTCATAGCTTAAGGGGACCCATTTTGAGGCACAAATATCAGGCATGTTTGCAGTGTGTGCTAATCCAGATGGGTGATGTATTTGTTACACTGATTTGTAATTGTTTCTGAGGTGAAAGAAGGCTGCAGCGATCATTGCACACTTGCTGGCTTAGCATCTACTCTTTTNAATCTACTCTTTTTTTTACATTTATTTGTATTATTATAATATGTGAGTCACCATACAGTAGCAGCATTAGCTTCTGATGTAGTGTCCCATGATTCATCGATTGTGTATAACACCCAGTGCTCCATGCAACACGTGCCCTCCTTAATACACTTCACCCGGCTAGCCCATCCCCCCACCCCCTTCTTCTCTAAAACCCTCAGTTTGTTTCCCTGAGTCCATAGTCTCTCATGGTTCCTCTCTCCCTCTGTNCGTCCCCCTTCCGCTTTCCCTTCCTTCTCCTAATAATCTCCCTGCTACTCTTTAGGTTCCACAAATAAGTGAAACCATATAATTGTCTTTCTCTGCTTGACTTAATTCACATAGTGTCTATTCTAACTAAGCTCAGAACGGTGATGGACCATATACATTTGTAAACCTTGCTTTGCCAGAACTTTTTGTAAGGAATCTTCTACATTGAACTTGCAATCGTGTCTTGAGGCCAGAGGCCAAGCCAAATACTCACAACAGACTTGCCTGCAGTACCTGTAGATTTGGGTCAATTCTTCTTTTTGAGATCCCCAAACTATCNTCTGATACCTGCCGGGAAGTAACACTCTTTAAGCAAGGTTATCAGGCCAATATTCCCAAGGGGCTCCATCAAGTCAACCTTATATCCTTGAACTTCTCTGGTCATATCAGGGTCTATATGCATGTCACTCTCTCTCCTATAAGACACTTCATTTAAAGCCTTGGTAAAATAAAGTTTCCAGGAGTGACCTGTTGCAAGGAAAACAGACTTGTGTTGAACTTAGGCAAATAATCAAAATTA
>NW_023204660.1:0-507 GCF_002007445.2 Ailuropoda melanoleuca
ATGAGGTGAAACAGAGATTTCCAAAATACATAGTAGGACTGTCAGCACAAATGGCTGATTATTTGAATGGAGGAGAAGAAGGAGAGAAGGAGAAATCTCTGATAAATGAGAAACCCTGGCTGGTGGCTGGCCAAGAGGACCATGGGGGCCCAAAGCCACTTAGCCATTTAGAGGACACGGGGTAAAGCAAGTTTGGACCCAAACAGTGTCTTTTCTTGTGCGGGAAGACTCCTAGGAGCCCGAGGTTGTTGGGCTCCAAGTAGCAAGTCAGACATGTGGGCTGAGAGTTCACGAAAGTGAAATGGTAGGAACCAAAGACGGAGACCTTGTTGTTTGCTTTCATGTTTGTCTCGACAAATACTGATTGAACACTTTTGTACAGTGGTCAGGTGAGGTGATGGACATGTGATTTTAAGCTACACAGATACGTTCTGTCTTTGTGGAACTTAGTGTTTGTAGAGGACGAAAGGCTGAAACCAATAACCACGTACATTCTGTGATTTCACA
>NW_023204661.1:0-507 GCF_002007445.2 Ailuropoda melanoleuca
ATGCCCACCAGGTGTCCGGGAGCAGAGGGCCTGGCCCGGTCAGCCGACTGGCCCGAGTTGGGGAAGGGCCGGCTGGGGCTACAGGGGAAATCAGCCCGGGGCAAAGGCTGGTGGGGAGGAGGAAAGGAGCCCGCCCCAGGTGGAGGCCAATTCAGGGGAGGCCGGCCTCATCCTCCCGGTACCCAGCTGGGCCCATTTTTAAGAACAGAAAACAGGGAAGTGTTCTATTTGCCAGGTTTTCCCAGCCAGAGGGTGGTAGGGCTGGTTTGAACCAGATAGGGTGACCCTGAGTACCTACCTGCAGCCCCATTCCCTACCCCCCCACCCCCACCCGTTACTCCTGCACCATCCCCACCCCTCTAGGCTTGACTGCTGGGAGAAGGCGGTGGTCATGGGGAAGGAGCAGGGGCCAGGCTGGGAATCCTCTTGTGTGTCAGTGAGAGCCCCAGGAGCCCCGGGCCCTCTGTCCTTCTAGCCCCTAGACCCCCCACCCCCCAGGGCTCACCA
>NW_023204662.1:0-183 GCF_002007445.2 Ailuropoda melanoleuca
TTGGTGCTGCTCAACCCTGCCGCATCCCGGGCTGTGCGCCCCACACCCGGCGTCGCAGCCCTCACTTCCAGCGCTGGTGCGTCTCTGTCCTTTGTGTTTCCAACCCCGCCAGCCGCCAGTCGCCAGCCACCCCGCGCGGGCTCCCGGAGCTACCCGTCTCAGTCTGGTGTCTCACGGGTGCTG
>NW_023204662.1:319-533 GCF_002007445.2 Ailuropoda melanoleuca
CCGGAGCTCCGTGAGATGCTTGGTGGCGCATGCTCCTGGCTCACGGACTCAGTCTGCTGTTTCCAGAGTGCGGGTCCGCAGTCCGCCCGCATCCCGGTGCAGGTGGTCCGCCAACCGCCCTGCGTGCGCGCTCCTGGAGCTCACGTTCTAAGTCTGCTGTCTCGCGGGTGCCGTCCGCGTGTCCGCCTGCTCCCCCGTGCAGGTGGCCCGCCAA
>NW_023204663.1:0-507 GCF_002007445.2 Ailuropoda melanoleuca
AAAATTTGAAAATAGAAATACTATATGATCCAGCAATTTGTCTTCTGGATAGTTATCCAAAGAAAACAAAAACACTAATTTAAAAAGATCCATGCACTCCATATGCATTGCAGCATTATTTACAACAGCCAAAATGTGTAAACAACTGAAGTGTCCAGCAATGAATGAATGGATAAAGATGTGGTGAATGTGTAAGTATATAGACATGTAATATATATATATGAATATTATTCAGCCATAAAAAGAATGAAATCTTGCCTTTTGCAATAATATCGATGAACTTGAAGGCATTATGCTAAGTGAAGCAAATTAGACAGAGAAAGACAAATACCATAAGATCTCACTTATATGTGGAATTTAAAAGAAACAAACAAACAAAACCAAGCTCAGAAATACAGAAAACAGATTGTTGTTTTCAAAGTGTTCAAATCTGTACTTCTGTATGAGGGAATTATTTTTCACAGCACTAATGACTGAGTTTTGTATTAAATTTGTAAAAAAAACCAA
>NW_023204664.1:0-507 GCF_002007445.2 Ailuropoda melanoleuca
AGAGAGAGAGAGAGCATGAGCAGGGAGAAGGGCAGAGGGAGAAGGAGAAGCAGACTCCCCACTGAGCAGGGAGCCTGACACAGGGATCCTAGGACTCCAGGATCGTGACTGGAGTCGAAGGCAGATGCTTAATGGACTGAGCCACCCAGGTGCCACCCCTTTGTCACTTTTTATAGAGACTTAATCAGTTCTGTTGATTTTTATTTTAAGAGCTGGCTTTTTGTTTCATATTCTTTATTGTTCTTCTCTTTTCAATTACTTACCTTTCTTTTCCTTTCCAAGTACTGACCCTTTTTTCTCTTCACAGGTTCCAACTCCTTCTCCAAGGCCAAGGATTTTCACACCTCAGTCATCACTAGTGACACCCTTGATACCTTCCCATCCTGGCCCTTATCAAATCTCCCAAACACAGACTATAAGGGACTACAGGGCACCTGATCTCCAGGCAGCCCAGCCTTTGCCCTTGGCGTCTGGTGTAAGGCCTGGTGAGTGAGTGAGTGAGTGAGT
>NW_023204665.1:0-507 GCF_002007445.2 Ailuropoda melanoleuca
AGAGTTTCATGGCCTTCAGGCAATCATCTCTTGTCTCAGTGACATTGGCCAAAAATGAAAGTTCTTCCCAGGCCATCATGCAGATCCCCGGAGCAGATGTTTAAGTTCCGAGTCATGCCATTTCCGGTCTCAGAAATGCTTATGGCTAATGCGTTATTTTTCCAAAATTGAGGTAAGGGTGCACCTGGGTGGCTCAGTCGGTGAAGTGTCTGACTTTGGCTCAAGGTCATGATCTCGGGCTCTGGGGTCGAGCTCCGTGTTGGGCTCTGCGCTCAGTGGGGAGTCGGCTTCTCCCTCTCCTTTGCCCCCCCCCACTTGTGCTCTCTCGCTCTCTCAAATACATAAATAAAATCTTAAAAAATAAAATAAAATTGAGTAGGATTTACCTAGTGTAAAATTGAATATTAACTATTTTTTTAATTGAAGTGTAGTTCACGCAACGTTACATTGGTTTCAGGTGTACGACACAGGGACTTGACAGATCTGTACATAGGCTGTGCTCATCTC
>NW_023204667.1:0-507 GCF_002007445.2 Ailuropoda melanoleuca
TCTTTGCAAGGTCCTTCTGGTGTCCTGTCTGCCCTCTCCTGGCTGGTCTGGGCAGAGCAACACCCCAGGAGGAAGGCCTGCCTTTGTCTTGGGAGTTGGGGGATGAGGAAAGAATGGGGTAATCCCAGAAGCATTGCTAGTGGAGGTTCTGTAAATGGCACCTTTCTCAGCAGTTTGCAAACGAATATGTTGAGAGGACAGCTGTTAAGACAATAATGAAGAGGTGTTAGAAGTGGTGTAAGACTGCCCCATCCCCCCACTGGTCAGAACAGAAGGTGGAGAAAGTAGAACCAGGATCAAGGCAGTTCCTTTCTGACATGGCGGCCTCCTTGCCCCAAACAGAGATGCTGGCCCTGAGCTCTGACCCCTGACTGATGTTAGAACCTGGCCGAGCCTCCAATATGCCCACTTTCTTTCCCCCCTATCTGCACTCTAATGAGTTCCCTTCCTCCTTCTGAAGAAGAGGTTTCCATGAGAAAATAATTCTTACCGCTTTGCAAAGACAGC
>NW_023204668.1:0-507 GCF_002007445.2 Ailuropoda melanoleuca
GATAGTGACAGATAGACAGACAGAGGACAGACCTAGGACTCATGAATATTATGAAAGATCACTCATACACCCATGGGAGCCGGTAAGCCTTACAATAATAACCGCTGGTTAGAGTTCTAGCAAAGCAAGAGGCTTAGGTAAAGATCACTCATACACCCATGGGAGCCGGTAAGCCTTACACTAAAAACCGCTGGTTAGAGTTCTAGCAAAGCTAGAGGCTTAGGTAAAGATCGCTCATACACCCGTGGGAGCCGGTAAGCCTTACGCAATAACCGCTGGTTAGAGTTCTAGCAAAACTAGAGGCTTAGGTAAAGATCACTCATACACCCGTGGGAGCCGGTAAGCCTTACGCGATAACCGCTGGTTAGAGTTCTAGCAAAACTAGAGGCTTAGGTAAAGATCACTCATACACCCGCGGGAGCCGGTAAGCCTTACGCAATAACCGCTGGTTAGAGTTCTAGCAAAGCTAGAGGCTTAGGTAAAGATCACTCATACACCTGCGGGAGC
>NW_023204669.1:0-507 GCF_002007445.2 Ailuropoda melanoleuca
AGCTAGGAAGTGGAAAAGCTGGCTCCCGAGCAGAGGTCAGTCTTACACAAGAGCCTGGGTGTTCCTACTCCGTGGGTGAGCCTCCAGCTAACAGCCTCCACGGACCGGACCGCACAGGGGAGGAAAGCAACACAGGTGGAGAGGTAGGGCAGTCAACCTGAGGCGTTTCAGAGGAGCTGGCTCCCGGGCTCACTCTAATTACAGTCTTCAGCCCACAAAGCAAACAGGGCAGAGAGGAATCAGGCCCCTCCTGGAAGGTAAATAGCATTTGTGCTGCTGGCCCGGGGCTTGCCCCGCCCCGTAGGAGAGTGACAGAACAAAGTCTACAGAACTGAGTATGCTGTGGTCTCTCCTTTTTGACCTGGCCTGGGAAGTTAGGGCTTTTCGGAATGAAGCGTTTGGAGATTCTTGAAGTCAGTGGCTCTCATATCTGTGTATTTGAGGCATTGTGGCTATGTCTTAATTTATAAAATTCCAATGATCCTCACCCATCCATGAATTAGTTAC
>NW_023204670.1:0-5806 GCF_002007445.2 Ailuropoda melanoleuca
CAGAGCAAAGAAAACAATCAACAAAACTAAAAGGTAACCTACAGAATGGGAGAAGATATTTACAAATAACATATCCAATAAAGGGTTAGTATCCAACGTATATAAAGAACTTACACAACTCGACACCAAAAAAACAAACAATGTGATTTAAAAATGGGCAGAAGACATGAACAGACATTTCTCCAAGGAAGACATACAGATGGCCAACAGACCCATGAAAAGAAGCTCAATATCACTCATCGTCAGGAAAATGCAAATCAGAACCACAATGAGATAACCCCTCACACCTGTCAGAATGGCTAAGGTCAAAAACACAAGAAACAAGCGTTGACAAGGATGTGGGAAAAAAAGGAACTCTCGTGCACCATTGGTGGGGATGTGAACTGGTGCAGTCACTGTGGAAAACAGTATGGAGGCTCCTCAAAAAATTAAAAAAAGAATTATCACATAATCCAGTAATTCCACTACTGGGTATTTACCCAGAGAATATGAGAACACTAATTCAAGAAGATATATGCACCCTTATGTTTACTGCCTTATTTACAATAGCCAAATTATGGAAGCACATGCCAATCGATAGATGAATGGATAAAGAAGATGTGGTGTGTGTGTGTGTGTGTATAAATATATATATATTCTACACGATGGAATATCACTCAGCCATAAATAAAGAATGAAATCTTGCCATTTGCAACAACATGGATGGATCTAGAGAGTATAATGCTAAATGAAATAAGTCAGTCAGAGGAAGGCAAATACCATGTGGTTTCACTCATGTGTGGAATTTAAGAAACAAAAAAAAAGAACAAAGAAAAAAAGAGACAAACGAAAAAAGAGACTCCTGACTACAGAGAACAGATTGAGGAGAGGAGAGGAGAGGTGAGTGGGAAGATGGGGGAAACAAATGAAGGGGAGTAAAGAGTACACTTACGATGATGAGCACTGAGTAATGTATAGGAGTGCTGAATCACTATACTATATACCTGAAACCAATATAACACTATATGTTAACTGTACTGGAATTTCTTTTTTAAATCCAGGATAAAAAAAGCAATCCACTACAAAAAAAAATGATCAAAGTCTACAACGTGGCAATATGTAGGAAAAAAAAAACCCAATCACCAATGTTCATGGGAAAGAAAAGCAGAACCTCACCAGGAATCAGAGAAGTATAAACCAATACCACAGCAAGATGCCTTTACAATCTATCAGATAAGCAACACATAAAAGCCTGATGATGCCAAGTTGAAGATGACACAGAGCAAGGAGAACCCTCCCACATTGCTGGAGAGCAATCTGGCAACGTCTACCAAAGTTGATGACATTTCTGCCTTCAGACCCAGAAACTGCACATCTGCATCTATACCTTTGAGAAGGGATGAGATCAGGGTGAGGTAGAAATAGACTAACTGTAACATTTGCTATAAAAAAAACAAAAACAAAAAAACTTTATTTTTTTTTTAAGATTTTATTTTGGGGCACCTGGATGGCTCAGGGTCCTGGGATGAAGCCCTGCCCTGGGCTCCCTGCTCAGTGGGAAGCCTGCTTCTCCCTCTCCCTCTGCCCCTCCCAGCTCATGCTCTGTCTCTCAAATAAATAAATAAAATCTTTTTAAAAAAAGATTTTATTTTTAAGTAATCTCTACACCCAGTGTGGGGCTCCAACTCACAACCCCAAGGTCAAAAGTCACATGCTCTACCAACTGAGCCAGCCAGGCACCCCTATAAAAAAATCTTCTTAAAATGTGGTACACACACACACACACCCAAGAGAAACTCTTTCACATGCATGCAAAGCACATATGCATGTTGTAGCATTGTCTGTGATGTCACAAAGTTATAAACAACTATAATATCCCTCAAAAGGGCATTTTAAAAGTTAAAAACAACTTTAATGTTCTTCCTTTGATTGAATACTATGCAGCATAGAACATGGATGAGGTAGGGGCACATCTTTCTCAACAGATTAATCTTGTGTCTATAATGCAGAACACAAACCCAATGGTATCACTTAAAGTTTAAAAACATTTTAAAATATACATACTGTCTATGGATACATATGTGTAACAGATGCAATTGCTCATGGTAATAATAAGCATCAAATTTAAATTGAAGCTTTGAAGGGAGAAGGGAAATGAGACTGGGAAGTGCTTTATCTCCGTCTCTTTTTTACAGGTAGGTAGGAAGATCTAAAGCACATATGGCGAGAAGATAGGACAAGACGATAACACACAGGCATTTGCTATCTTATTCTCCATATTTCCTGTTTGCCTGAAATTGTTCATAGTAAAAAAAATACTGTGTTCTGCACATTTTAAAGATACCAACAGACATCATCACTTTTCCTAGGAGCCCTCTCAGGCAGCCAGGCAAGTGTTACTATCATGGACCAATGATGAAAGCGAGGGAGGAGTGGGCAGGTAGGCACACGGTTCACCATCAGAGGGCACGGAGGCCCCCGGGCATCACACTGAAACACTCACGCCACTCATTCAGTAATTTATGTAACACAGGGAACTGGAACATGGCGCAATTTAGGGTAGGGTAGGCAGCTGAAGGAGAAGACAACCTCTTCCCTTCTGGAACAAACCGCAGCCTGAGGAAGGACAATGACATAACTTGATAAAAAGGGAAGAAGGGAGGCTGCCCCGGTCATCTGACAGCTTTTCAATGAATCTGTAATTCTTTCGTGGAGAGACTGACCATTCACTGTGCACCTGCTGAGGAGGAGGAAGTGAGAAGTGACCTCGGTTCTGGTCACTTCGCCCTCAGAGCACAGCACCCTGGGCAAACAGGATGCTGCAGTTGGGACGCAAGCCTTGAGATCCGGTCCGGGATTGGTCCCTTACATGCTCTGCCTTTCAGCTCTTCTTATTTCAAACTGAGAAGGTGGACTGCCATCTCGAGGCCAGTGAAATTCTAGAATCTACTTCCCCTGTTTTTTCAGGATTTGTTTTCCCCTTTCTTTTAAAATCTGAAAGAGAGCTTCTGCATTTAATATTTGCACATGGTTCTGAGGCTCAGTCCTGGACATGCCCCAGCTATGTTCTTTCCCTCTGATGACATACACCAAATGCCCAGTAATAGTACTTGGTGTCTGGAAGTCAATAAACACGCCTCCTCCGCCCTGCTCCCCAGCGCCGTCCCCACTCCCGGAGTCTGGGAACTGTTAGGTATGGAGGTCACATGACTGTAGCTTTAACTAAGCAGCAAGGAATATGCCCCATTCCATCGCTGCAGCCATACACGCTGCAGGGAGGTGGGGCGGGGGGGTCTGCCCAACAATTCGGCCGCTGAAGCAGCACTACATGCACATTTTAAGCTGGAAATAAGAAAGAATTTCCTGGCTGTAGGAACTGCCAAATCGTAGGGTGGGTAACCAAGGGAGGTTCCAGAATCTCCTCTAGAGATCTTTAGAAACCAGATACAACCTCACATATCAGAGACGATTTTTTTTGCAATCTTGCCTAGAGATAGAAGGACCTGGTGTCTGATCAGCCCTCCCTCCAGGCCCCTGGTCTGGCCTCCTGCCTTCCCCTACTCTTCTCATTATTATATATGCCTCCTGCAGATCTTCTTAACACTTACTGCCAGCCCACAGGCTTGTTTTCATGCGATTCCTTGCCTCCTCACACCTTTCCTTGTTATTTTATGGAAAGCTGGTCAAAGGTCAGAGTTGCCCAATTACCCGCACATAGTTTGGTGGTAGCATCAGATACCCAGGCAAAACAGAGCCATGATACTAATTCCAGCCTCAACCCCAAAGCTGGATGGAAACAGAGAAAATTAGCTGTTGCTAACAATCCGTTATAAATGAAAATAGGAGCCTAGTAATTGATTTTAAATAGATTTTTAAAAGAATCGTTGGCCCTATTTCACGAAGAATACAGAGTTTCAAAAGCGCTCATTCCAGGGTTGGATTTTTTTTCCCCTTTCTTCTGGCTTAAACCCCAATGGCCAAGAGCCGAGTCTGAATAAACAGTGTGGGTGGTGACCGTTTTGTGAGGCCCAGTAGAAGATGCAATCACTTTCTTCCTCAGTTCGGCATTAAATCATGTGAAACTAGCCCAATCACGCCCCAGAACTTCTACGTAGTACACGGAGGGCCACAGAGCATGTACACTTTCTCTGCTTCTCAGGAAGGAAAAAAAAAAGTGAATTCTCCTAACTGCGAATGTTTAATTATGTATAAAGTTCATTGACCCCACAGGCGGCTGTCAGATGATCTTGCGAAGGCCTGTAAAGGCATCCCAGGAATGCAGTGATGTGGGCAGAAACCGAGTGGATTCATGCCACCGAATGCTTGCAACGGGACGGAGTCAGCGGCCGTCCAGAAAGGCTCCGGTGAAAACAGGGCTTCAGGATAATCAGTAATTTAATCTCACCTACGCATTTCTAGGCCTTCAAAAGTGAGCATTATAAATCAGAAACTCAGGAAAGATCCCACAGGGAGGGGGCCCATGACGACGGGTGAAGTAATTCTGTTTGCTGGTTATGGCCACAGCTGGCTGGAAAGGCAGGCATTCGCAATGTTTTCTTCCCTGTTTCAGAGGTAATGCTTTCTGACTTCCCAGCTACTGACATGAAAAGACGATGACGATGAAGCAATCCCATTCATAAATACACCGTGGGGCTCGGAGGAGACGGCAGCATCTCTGTTTATTTAGATGGTTTTGAGAGAATGCAGCCCTTGAGTGTGCACACAGTGACTGTATATCTTTGTCAGAAAATCCCCTACAGCGTGTTCTTCATACACGAGGGCTGGATAGCCCCCTCCCGGCTAACGGAAGTGAAGGGGACAAGTCAGTTGACCATCAGGACCCTGTCTCCCTCTTGTAGTCTCTATCCAGGGCACCCCCCTGGCTCCTGGCCCCAGGCTATGGTGAAAGCCAGCAGTGGGAACCGCTGGAGACAGGATGGTTTGGGCTTCAGGGAAAGGGGAGACTAGGGCCTCAGGGGACACTGCGGTCAGGTGGTCAGCTCCGGGGGCTCTCCTACTTAGAGGGAGGCAATATGAAAGATTCAGGGTCGGTGCTTCCTAAGCTTAAAATGACCTGTTAGAGGTCCAATATTATTTTTCTTTGAGTCGCTTTCACACCAAACAGGGTCTATCAGTCAAAATGCTAAGCTTTCTGTGGGGGAAACGTCACGGGGTCATATTCCCAAACACAACGAAGCTGCGTTCTCTCTGGTATCTTTATCATTACGAGTATAGAGAATGGGTGGTCTGAATTTCACCAACAATTCTGCTCCTCTGATGGAAGCAGAATGGAAAGAGTCTCCCTTGTTTCATTTGTAGACTAACCTGAAATTCTTGGGTCCTTAACCAAAACCAGCCACTTAGCTTTCGAATGCACAGTGTAGGTCTGCATTCAATTCATGTTAAACCAATAGATATTTGGAAAACACAAATAATGGGGTAGGCACTAGTGGCGATATAAAAATCAAAAAGGCATGAATCCTGCCCTCAAGACAGAAACGAAGAGGCAGGCATTTATCGTGGGCGGGTTCAGGAAAACTCCTGCACGCAATCTTCCCAAGGTGTGGTGGCATTTGACCTGAGCTTTTACCAAAAGCTCCATGTCCGCTTGTACCCTGTGGCATTGTGGAGAAGAAAGAGAACTGTTATTGAGTCATGCGTATTCAGGGCTGGGTTCTATAATTTTACCTTGTTTTTAGTCCAGCTGACCTTTGAGAGGTCTCCTGTCAAGACCCCTTCTTTTTTTTTTTTAAATAATTTTTTATTATATTATGTTAGTCACCATACAGTACATCCCCAGATTCCGATGTAAAGTTCGATGCTCCAT
>NW_023204671.1:0-507 GCF_002007445.2 Ailuropoda melanoleuca
TGTAATTCCATCTCCCAGTACAGCTTAGATTTAATTTTGACCTTTTCCTAGGCCCATAGGCTTTATACCTTAAAGACTCATGAAATTATTGGCATATATTTCCAGAGATACAAAATTTCAAAATCTTATATAATTTAAAAAGATATTTGAAAAGTAATTTTATACGTGAAGGACCCAAGTTTATTTTGCATAAATATTGTGATTTGCTGCCTTTGTTCAAATAACTGTTGTACTGTTATTTAGGTATAGGGAGGTTCATCAAATCTTAATAGTCCTCAACTTGCAGGATTACTAGAAACCACGTGTGCTATATTGGTGCCAGATATGTCATTTACAGATCACTCTTTCATAAGGCAATAAACGGCTTCATATGCCTAAATCATTTCCTTTCTGGAGAAGATGCATTGTGTCAGCATGGTTACCATGTGTGGTAATTGATAATGTCTGTGCCACATGGCTTACTTCTACCCTTGTCCAACACAGCTATTCTACCACCTATGATTACCA
>NW_023204672.1:0-507 GCF_002007445.2 Ailuropoda melanoleuca
AGTTGATTCATGGTTGCCAGGGAATCAGTGGAGGTAGGAATGGGAAGTGATTGCTAATAGGTCCCTTAAAGAAATGTTCTGAAATTGGATAGTGGGGATGATTACACAACATAGTGAATAAAAATCACTGAATTGCACAACTTAAAATGGTAGATTTTATGTTGTGTGATTAAATCTCAAAAATGAAAGAAAGGAAGAAAAATCAGTATTGACGTGTTCTTTATAATAAGTTAGACAGTAAAGAGCAACAACTCAATCCCAAAATAATGTAGAAGCAAAGAAATAACAGAAGTTAGAGTCAAAGTAGTGAAATAGAAAATAAATGTGGGGGAAAAAATTATATAAACCAAAAGTTGGTTAATGGAAAAAATAATAAAAACCTAGCCAAGGAAAAAAGCACACATTTCAGAAATAATGTGATATTAGTATTAATCCCACAGAATTTTAAAATATAATATTTTATGGACACTATAAAATTCAAATTAAGTAGACAAATTCCCAGTAAAA
>NW_023204673.1:0-507 GCF_002007445.2 Ailuropoda melanoleuca
AAAAAAAGGTATTTAGTTTTTCATGCTTATAGGTGAGGTCTGCTGCAGGTTTTTGTAGATTCTCTTTATCATGTTGAGGAAATTGCCTTGCATTCTTATTGATTGAGACTTTTACCATGAATGGAAATTGAATTTTGTTATATAAATTTTTTGTATCTTTTGAGATGTTTATACAGATATTCTCTTATATTCGTAATATGGTAGATGGCATTATGGTTTTTCAGTGTTAAACAAAACTTGTACTTCTTGGGTAATTCCCATGTGGTCATGTTGTATTTATTACCATTTTTTATATATTGGTAGATTTGCTTGGGTAATATTTTGTTGAAAATTTTGTACCAGTAATCATGATGGATGTCAGTCTATTTTATTTATTTATTTATTTATTATTTATTTTAAAAAAAGGTTTCTTTATGTAAGAGTGAGAGCATGTGTGAGCCAGGGGAGGGGCAGAGGGAGAGGATAATGGACAGAAGAGACCCCCTGCTGAGCCAGCAGCCCAAGGCA
>NW_023204674.1:0-2013 GCF_002007445.2 Ailuropoda melanoleuca
GCCTTGCATATGCTCCCTAGATCTTAGGTAGAAGCAAGACTGTCCCTATCGCAGGGAAAATCAAGTGCTGACAGAATTTGGAGTCAGGATAAAAATGGCAAAAAAGCTGAGCATCTCAGACAATATCTCTGGGAATGACCTTGTCTGAGGGTCTGTCAAGGTGTTGCTGCTAAGACCAGCCCCTCTGAGCACGTGTCCAGACGAGCTTTCTCAGAAGGAAATGGGTCCAGATGCTCCATCAGGTCTAAGACAGGACAAAAAAGCAGGAGATCGTGCTTTGCATGAAGTCCAAGAAAAACCCCGAGTCAGAGGCCTCCCCTCCACCTGGGGTGAAATGCCCAGAGCACAGGGGCTCACCCTGGGCCACCCCAGATGTGCCAGCTCAGAGCATCGGGCCTCCCCCGTGGCCCTGACGCTAACAGAGCAGGCTTCTCATGTAATCTGGGTTCTCCGAGTATCCTCTTCCACCGAGCAGCAGACGTGGGCTTCCTGGCCTCTATCAGAGCTACGCACAAGTGGCTGAGCCAGGCGAACTAACAGAAACGTTGATTCTGTGTGTTACACCATCATCTCCAGTGCGGCTCCTCATTAACCAGGTAGCCGAGCAAACTCTTGAGCAGAGACTCCAAACAGTGACCCATAAACATTTTTTTCAACAGACACAGCACCTTAATTGTAAAAATAACCTTGAAACTCAGGCCTTGAAGCCTGGTGGTTTTAGAGACTAGTTCCTCTTCCTGTGCCAACGTTGTATTCCCTTTCAAGGCCAGATTAAGACTCACACAAGATGCTTCCTAATTTGTGCCAAGGCAGGTCTCCAGACGCATGTGCTTTTCACGCCCTGTGACAGGGAAGCCACTCTTAGCCCCACCGCGACCCCACCAGGGCTCCACGGGGCACACCTTTGGGTGTTCATTGAAGTCATGTGGGCGATGTCCCCGGTTTCACTGTATTTCCCCAATCCGGGCCAATCCGGCCCGGGCCTTGGCTCTATCACATTTTCCTTCTCCGGAATGTTTATACCGGGGCTCCCTTTACTAGAATACCAGNAGATCAGACAGAACAGCCTGGCTTCCCTCGCAGACGCAAAGGGGGCCCAGTGGAGCAGGGGCGGTGACTGGCTCCGCAGTCACCGCCCCCAACAGGACGAGGCGGGTCTCGCCAGGGACTCACGCTCTGGGGACGCTGCAGGCGCTGGAAGGCCTTCCCCTCACCTACTGCGCGCCCTGCGCGCCAGGTGCCTAGGAACAAAGGCACAGGGCGCGCAGGCGGCGACTGGCCGGGCATCACGTAGACGCGCGGCGGGCGGGGCTGCGGCGACAGCGCCCCAACCTGCCGCCCCCGCGCCAGCCCCGCCTGGCTCAAGGGCGAAAGCAAGGTCACGCGCGTGGTGGGCGGTGGGCAGGAGGTGAGGGCGCCGGGCGCAGCACCTGAGCATGCCTCCACCTGGTGTGGCCTGGAAACCTGGACAAACCAGGCACGGGGGGTAGGAGGAAAAGAAGGAAAGAAAAACCAAACCCAGCTCGGGGAGGCGTCTCCAGCCTGGGCGATCTTAGGCTCCAGGGACGCATCTGCCGGCAAAGCGGTGATCCACTTTCTAGCGGGTGGCCCGCCCCATCCAGGGATTTACCTGGATCAGGAAACCCCACCGCCTGGGATTCCCTGTGGCCCCACGTGCACCCAGCGCCAGGGGCCCAGGCGTGGCCATGTCATCCCCTCCTTTAAATTTCAATACTCTCTTTGGGTGTGCGCGGGCCCTGGGCTTGGGTCCCCTTCCCCCCAAATCTGCCTCCACATGGTGGGGGGAGGTGGGCTGGAGTCCGCGCCCCGGGCGCTGGTGACGTTCCGGAGTCCCCGCTTCCTGGTCGTTCCCAGCCAGAGAAGGCTGGCGGGGCGGGCCTAGTGACCCACTTCAGTTTTCTGTTTTGTCAGGAAAGCGGCGGAAACCTTTTAAAAAGCCTCCAGCGGAAACCCGGCCGCTGGGCATCCCCGGCAGGGTCCCCTCGCGCCCCG
>NW_023204675.1:0-507 GCF_002007445.2 Ailuropoda melanoleuca
TAATAGGCTATCTGGTTGATGCTGATGCCCGCTGAAATTTGGAAACCACAGGCCTGGAGAGATGGAGGCTAACTGCATCCATGAAAGGGAAGGCAGAGGGCTCCCTGATGCTTCCTCCTTACCCATCCAGGCTCTGTGGGATCTGTGCCAGGTGGAGTGCTGCTTGCTCAATCAGGACTGTGCAGACTCGACCCCCACTGGCCAGCCTCCTTGGGGAAGATAGCCAGAGCTGCCAGGCCCTTTGAGAGCTCCCTGCACAGTCACAGTCACACCAGGGAGCACAGTGGTTGCAAGAACTCAGGCAGACCTCTCTGAGTCTCAATTTGCCCATCTGCAAAATGGGCCCAAGATAGTACTTATCTTATGGGGCCGTCCTGAGGAACAAATCATGCACGTACAAAGCTTAAAACAGGCCAGACACCTGGTAACTCTTCATCAAGTGAGACCTGTTCCATTATTAGTGGTCATCGCAAATCCACCAGCAAACCCCCCCACCCCGCACGGTTC
>NW_023204676.1:0-507 GCF_002007445.2 Ailuropoda melanoleuca
GGGAACCACAGAAGGCGTGGCGGCAGGGGCAAAGCAGGAGAGAAATGCCTCCAGAGGACCAGTGAGGAGGGCAGCCCCTCTGACCTTTGAACCTGGCCACCTTGATCTAGGCCAGCCCAGCTGGCAGGCCCTGAGCACCTCCCCCATCTCCCCAGGTGGGCTCCCTGGGGACCTCTTGAGCCTGGAGCTGGGCTGCAGGATCTCGAAGAGATGGGGGCTGTGCTCGGACCCAGAGTGCCAACTGCTCATGACCCTTGTCTGCCCCTGTGGAAACCCTTCTCAGAAAACATTCACAGATCCTCACGCAGATTGAGGGATGGAGACAGGCAAGGCAGGCCGATTCCCACAGCATGGCTGGCCCCATCCCCTGGCCTCAGAGCACATTCAGGAGAATGCCTTGGCTTGGGAGTTAGGGGGCTCCCCTTGGGAGTTAGGGGGCTCCCCTGCTCCCTGGAATGCTGTCTCCGTGCCCGCCCTCCACAGGTCTCATCCAGCCATTGTGGGGAG
>NW_023204677.1:0-507 GCF_002007445.2 Ailuropoda melanoleuca
CACTTCGTTTTCAGAGATAAGAGCCCAGGAATCTCAAAAATGCATCAAGTATAAGAACCCATGCTGTTTGAGAGAAATGTCTTCGATTTTTTCCACCCAAACATAATGGAAATAGGTTGGAAAGGCAGGAGATGCAAATCTCTACCTGTTTATGGAAAACAGTGCTTCTTAGTTCTGAAAATGCTTCCTTTCCTGAGAGCCATTCATCCCCAAAGCTGAACAGTCAGACAAATGTCACGTTGTTTTCTGTGAGGTTGTTACATTCTCATGTCCTCCCTTGCAGAAGGGGAAATGCAAAAATATATCATCAGTTCTCTTCACCTGAGCCTGGAAGAAGCTTCTGCAGTAATTGAACCGAGGTAATCAAATATGGTTCAAATTTGATTCTCCTATCAGTAAAAACCTCATTTAAATAAAATGATTGATACCAACCCAGGACAAAGACACTATTTTCTTTATCTCCCAACAAGTAAACGTGTCTTCATTGTTAATGTCAGAGATTCTGAG
>NW_023204679.1:0-507 GCF_002007445.2 Ailuropoda melanoleuca
CAGACTTTGAAGCCAGAGGGTCTGAGTTTGAATCCCAGGTGTACCTTTCACGGGCTATGTGACTTTGGGTTGCACACTATCTCACTGGAACTTAGATTCTTCCCCTATAGTACAACTATTTTATCATACATCAGTAATACATAGTCACTATTATTATCATAATTAGTAATATTGCTATTATTCGCTATTACTACTAGAAACATTCTGACACAATTTACAAAGAAACTTAGCAATATCTCCAAGACAAAGCATTCAGATCACAATATTTATACTGAAGTCATTGATACGCAAGGACAAAGTAAGACAAGAGCTCACAGCACAAAACTCTGTGACACTGAAATATAACTTCCACACTCCGGGCCGTCATCCATGGCATTGACGTGTTCATGCACGTAGACAAGTTGTTACAGCTGAACTGATTGTGTGAGAGTCTTGATGAAGATCATATATTAAGTTGGATTCAGGGATTAAGTTAATATAAAATGTTACTTATATTTCCTCCAAGAC
>NW_023204680.1:0-507 GCF_002007445.2 Ailuropoda melanoleuca
AAAAAAAAACCCAGATCGTTTGACGCAGGGTGGAGGTGTGTTTGTGTGTGGAGGGGAGGTTGGTGCAATCTGGGGAAGGGTGGGGTGAGGTCTCAGAAGGACATGGACCCAAGGAAGGGAGAGGAGCGGCCAGGCTTAAGAAATTCTGTAAGTCAACAGGATGTGGGGCTGTGGAGTGGGCAGGGCCAAGGTGATTCTGAGGTTTCCAGTCTGAAGATGCTGTAACCTAGATGTGAGGCCCAGAAGGCCCTATTTCCTGTAAATGGGGTGACCTCCATGGCAGTGGGGCCCCGGGGGTTGTACCCCAAAATGTCAGGGGGCAGGCAGCCTGCATGGCGAGTTCAAGGAGTGAGGAAGGAGGTGGAAGCCCCGATTTCTCCTCAGCACCAGGAAATGCCCAGCTAATGAGGTCGATGGCTCCTGCACTTCCTCCCCAGCCTGTCCAAACGTCTCTGTGTTGCCGAGGGAGACCTACACGCTGGTGGTTGGGCATTGGGGGGGGGGGGC
>NW_023204681.1:0-931 GCF_002007445.2 Ailuropoda melanoleuca
ATACGTAGTAAGTGCTCGGCAATAGTTGGCTGTTCCTATTTCTGTTCGGGTTCTCTTTCCTGCAGGCTGTTCTTTGCTAGCCTTCCACTCAGAAGCATGGTCTGCCCTTTTCTGTTGTGTTTTATGCCCCAAAAGCCTGACCCCCTCTGGACTGCGCTGCCAGGCTCTCTGGCTGCCGACTTCTTCTTGGGTTTGGTAGTGGGCGGGATTGCTGGGCAGGAGGAGGGAGAGGTTCCCTGCTTCAGCACCATGCCTCTGGAGGAGCTGTGTCCTTCCACCATCTTGGATCCTTCCAGATAGCGCCTCCTCCATGGCTCTGGCTCTCACCATTTCTTCTCTTGACTCCTTCAGCTCTGGGCAGGCAAGAACTCCCTGGTTTTGCTAACCTCTGGGTGTCTCACCAGAGACCTTGCTGTTTTCCCCTCCAACTTTTCCACACCTTTCTGTGAAGTTTCGTCATAGAAGTCTCATCCTTTGAACCAATACTCTGAGAAATGTTCTATTTAATTATCACAACCCTAAAAAATTTTGAGTCCCAGGGAGATGGAGTGGCTTGTTCAAGGTCTACAGGTAGCCAGTGACGGAGCCAGCACATTTGAGTCCAGGTCTGCTGCCCCCAAAGGCTTGATTTTATCCTTCACTGGCTCCGTATTTCTGAACAAAGTGACTCTCTATGATAAGACTCACCTGCAGGTAAGCCACAGGTCCTGTGGCACTGTTGTGTTCCCTTCCTGTGCCCTACCCCATACCTCAGTCCACAGCCGGGCAGAGAGAGCTATGCCTCAGGAACTAACTGGGAGCCATGGGGGCCGGACGTAAGGCTAGGGGAAGGAAATTTGTACTTACAGGCCAGGTACTAGGAGTCTGATGTATCCACAGCACCCTCCAGGCTGGCCCCTGTGGGCAGCTGTCCTCAGCTGAGGAGAAGAGG
>NW_023204682.1:0-507 GCF_002007445.2 Ailuropoda melanoleuca
ATTAAGGGTGCTGTGATGTTCAATATTATTAACACTCCCTTCCCCCAGATAGTCTGGGCTAGGCAATGCCAACATGTACCTTCTCCCTTTCTACACTTTTTCTTTATTTTTTAAGTTTTTATTTTAATTCCAGTATGGTTAACATACAGTTAGTTTTGGGTGTACAATATGGGGATTCAACAATTCCATAGAACATTTGGTACTCATGGTAAGTGCACTCCTTAATCCCCAACACCTATTCCCCCATCCCCCACCCACCTCCCCTCTAGTAACCATCAGTTTGTTCTCTATAGTTAAGAATCTGTTTCTTGGTTTGTCTATCTCTTCTTTTCCCCTTTGCACGTTTGTTTTGTTTCTTAAATGCCACATATGGTTAAATCATGTGTCTTTCTATGACTTACTTCACTTAGCATTACACTGTCTAGCTCCACCCACGTCATTGTAAATGGCAAGATTTCATTCTTTTTTATGGCTGAATTATATATATATGTTATATATATAATTATA
>NW_023204683.1:0-507 GCF_002007445.2 Ailuropoda melanoleuca
CCCCATCCTCCACAGACTCCATGCCCCCTTTGTGGGACCCCATGGCAGGACTGACCTCAGCTAGTTCTCATGGAAAGTACTTTAGAAGCATTCCGTCAATACTGGTGTGTTGTCCTCTAACTGTCCTAAAGGACTATCTGAACTGAAGGCTTTTAAGGAAGTAAGGCTTTTCATTCCATGTTGGCACCATACCCAGGAGAGTGCCTGGCAGAGCGGGCATCAAATGCCCCTTTCCTGTCACTGCTGAGGAGTGACAGGAGGGAATGCAGAAAGACCGAGTCTCCAGTCCATTGAGAACTCAGTTCTCCTAAACCAGCACCCACACAGGGTCTTCCAACCACTGTTTGGTGCCTCGCTCTTAAATATGGATGGTAAGAATCAAGGAGCAATTCAGGAAAATCATCTATGGGAAGTCCGGAGACCAAAATCAAGTAGAAAAAAAAAGGAACCCAGAGAAAATTGAGACGTAGCCAGAAGCAGAAGACAAGAATCCTAACTGATAACCTC
>NW_023204684.1:0-507 GCF_002007445.2 Ailuropoda melanoleuca
CCCCCCTTTTTTTTTTTTTTTTAAGATTTTAGTTATTCATTTGACAGAGAGAAAGAGAGAGCACAAACAGGGGAAGAGCGAGAGGCAGAAGGAGAAGCAGCCTCCCTGCTCAGCAGGGAGCCTGATGGGGGGCTCGATCCCAGGACCCTGGGATCATGACCTGAGCTGAAGACAGACACTTAACCAACTGAGCCACTCAGGTGCCCCTATTTTTTATTTTTAAAAAATTTATTTATTTATTTTAGAGAGCATGAGAGAGAGAGAGCATGAGCAGGGGGGAGGAGCAGAGGGAGAGGGAGAAGCAGACTCCCCACTGAGCAGGGAGCCCAATGCAGGGCGTGATCCGTGAGGTCATGATGTGGGCCAAAGGCAGATGCTTAACTGACTGAGCTACCCACGCGCCCAGCATAAACTATATTTTTAAAAAGTATGAGGCGCCTGGGTGGTTCAGTCATTAAGCGTCTGCCTTCGGCTCAGGTCATGATCCCAGGGTCCTGGGATCGAGCC
>NW_023204685.1:0-507 GCF_002007445.2 Ailuropoda melanoleuca
AATTTGCTCCCTCACCTGACTGTTTTTGAGCTGCTGCATTGGTCTTCTCTTGCATTAGGACTGGAACACACATCATTAGCTTTCCTGGTTCCCAGGCCTTCGGACTTAGATGGGAACTATACCACTGGCTATGCTGTGTCTCCAGGTTATAGACAGCACATCATGGGACTCCTTAGGCTCCATAATCATGTGAGCCAACTCCTTTAATAAATCATATATGTTAGAACACACATGTATATGATATATGTGTATATATGTGTATATGGTATACACATGTACCATATATACACACACATACACACTTACATATATATATCCTATTGGTTTTGCTTCTCTGGAGAGTCCCGACTAATAACAGAACCTTTTTATGTATTTGTATATACATATGTGGAAAATGAATGCATTACAGTGCTAATGACGGACTCTAGATGGGTAGAACTGGATTCAAATCCTAGCCTTCCACTCACTGACTGTGTGACCTCAGGCAAGTTGCTTCACCTCCCCAGA
>NW_023204686.1:0-6403 GCF_002007445.2 Ailuropoda melanoleuca
GTATTTTTGTTACCATAGCAAATTACAAATAAACACAGCTTCATTGCATAACATATAAGAAGAAAAAAGATTGCAAAATGATTGTTTTTAGTGAATACATAAAAGTATAATTCTAGAGAATTTGTTCTAAACTTATAATCATTTGCTGTTCTTTTCTAAAATGTTTTATTTCTTTATTTCTATGATTATTTAAAAATTTACAATAGTATGGGAAACATTTTCAGCAGACTATTTTTTTCTGTAATATCCAAAATAACTAAATTTTATCCTCTTCATAGTATATTTTTTCCTAAATGTTATATCAAAGAAAAAATGTCCTCAGATTTGAAATAAATTATCCTCAACATTAATTTCTATTTCTCTATTCTATTCTCTATTTCTATTTCTCTATTCTCTATTTTTATATCTTGGAAGAACTAAAATAAAATAAATTCATTTAAGAAAATTTTAGTTATTTCTTATTTACCATTTATCAGGTTATTAAACAAGTTAGTTTCTCATTTTTGTTGATATGACAACTNTACTTCAGAGACTATAATTAAAAGAATTTTCCCAGCTTTAATGCTGATAACCAATCCCTCTGCTTTCTAGTTTTATAGTTTTATATTCCCTATTTTTTAATTTGAGCATAAGTAACATAAGAAAAAACATCTATGTAAAATATTCCCAAAAGGGAATACAGCATATTTGAGGCAACCAGTATGTACTTCGAGTGGGTACCTTGATGATTTTTTTTAGTCATCACAACCTTACAGCCGTTTCCACATCAGGAAAGAGAACATTACAAACACATCAGAAGTTTCATGTTGAAAGCAATGACCTCCTTCCTGGCAACAGATACCTACCTACTATTCCAGCTTCTATCACTATGGATTATTTTGATCTTAATGTAAATAGACTCAAGGTGTAAGCATTCTTTTGCGTCTCAGTTCTTCCACTCAGTGATGTGTTTGTGAGATTCTTCCAGGCATTATGTGTGGCAGGGGTGTGTTAATTTACATTAGTGCCTAGTATTGTATAGTATTCATAGTATAGTACATAGTATATAGTATTTATAGTATAGTATTTATGAAACTTCCATACTTTGATTATCCATTCTATCATTGACTGATGTTTGGATTATTGCCATTTTGGGCTGCTACTAATATTTCTTCCATGTATATTCTTGCTTTTTCAGTGCACAAAAGTATTTATTCTCTTGAAAAAAAAAATATATATATATATAGTGACGAAATTCTGAGATCAGATACGCTGCTTATGCTTATCACTAATTAACTAAATATTTCAAAGACTAATTTATATTTCAACCAGCAATTTGTTCCACATCCCAACAAATATACTTTTTAAAATTTTCTGTTGTTTTCATTTTATCATTCTAATTATTGTAAATTGGCAACCTATTTTGTAGGTGATTTTGATACTTTATTCAGTATGAAATGCTTGTTCAAAAACCATACCCTGGCCTTGCCCTGGGGACACTGAGTGCGCCACGACGTTTCTGGTGGGACCAAGACTCCCTGCCTCATGGCTTGTGTGCCATTGTCTACCAGGGCAGACCTATGGGAAAGCAGTTGGGTACCAGCTTGGTGTACTCTTCCATCTGGTCAGAGTGAAAGAGAACAATGCAGAAGGTCTCTGGCCCACTAGTGCCTTTATATTGCTTGGCATTGGCTATGTAACCCTGGCTATTTCTGAGGGGATCACTGGCTATGCAAAAGCAGGTAGTGTCCCCTCCCTGGCTGCTGGGCTTCTTTTGGGTGGTTTAGCAGGCCTGGGTGCTTATCAGCTGCCTCAGGATCCCAGGAACATTTGGTTTTCCTAGCTACATCTGGAACCTTAGCTGGCTTTATGGGAATGAGATTCATCCACTCTGGAAAATGTATGCCTGCAGACTTAAGAGAGGATGCCAGTTTGCTGATGGTTGCCAAACTTGGAATTAGTGTGTTGAGTGGATCTCATCAGTAGTAGTCATGTCCCAGCTTGGACTCATGAAGAATTTGAAAACTTCCACAATTTTTAGTGTGTTAAGAGAAATAAGCACAGCATTTTCATATATTCTGACATTTTACTTAAAACAAAACAATATAGCATTCAACTTCCCAGGAGAAAAAAAGACATTCATTATCATTACAACTTTAAAGAGGTAGGTGGTATATAACCCAAGAGCATAGTATTATAATCTCATACAGTTTGATTCTTGTACGTTGATGTTATCTCTTCTTTCTGTATTTATAGGTAAAATCTCAAAGCACAGACCTACTTTGAAATTATGTCAAATGAAGTATCAATGAAAACAAAGTTTATTATAAATAATAAAAAATAGCATTTTGATTGATAGATAGCATTTTCTCATAGCTTGTAAGAATTCTTTACAATCACTAGGAATAAGTCATTTTTCCATGGATAGATAGACAGTTAAGATAAATCCTGTTACACACACACACACACATTCCTGTTTATATGTATACATAAACATCAGATATATTCTAAGAGGTTTGCTATTTTACTCTTCTAATGATAAATTTTGATGAGCAAAGTCCTTTATTCAGAATAGTTGAAATTAGCAGTCTCTTCCTACTGTGAAGATATTTTATGAAATTTGTGACCTGTTTAAAATTTCTACTCCTACTGCAAGTAATCAAGAAAGTCTCCCATGGTTTCTTCAAATGTTTTATCATTTCACTATTTATATTTTCAACCACCCTCCATATAAAATTTTGTTTCTGTGGTAGATTTTGGGGGTCAGGATTATTTTTTCTTACAGGCAACCAGTTGTTCCAGCATCATTAATTAAAAAGACATTTGCCATGTATTATACTTTTTATTATTAATCAAATTTCTTTAAATGTATGGGATTGTTTTCACTCTTTCTGTTCTGCTCCACTATCATATCACTAGTTTGATTGCTAACGTTCTTATAATTATATAATATTCTTGATTAGATAATACAATTTTCTTTTCTTTGAAAATCCTAGTCAGGCTTTGGTGTTGGCCTCATAAAATGAGTTAGAATATTTTTAATTATACTCTTTTCTTTAATAATTTGTTTGTGATTGTTTTGTCTTTCTGTTTGGAAGAATTAGAAAAGCCATAAGATTCTTGAAAGTTGTATAAATACAGATTCAAATTATTTAATAAATATGAAAATTTCAAGATTTTCCACTATTTTTGCGCAACCTTTGTTTTTTTTTTTTTTAAAGATTTTATTTATTTATTCAACAGAGATAGAGACAGCCAGCGAGAGAGGGAACACAAGCAGGGGGAGTGGGAGAGGAAGAAGCAGGCTCATAGTGGANTGTTTGTGATTGTTTTGTCTTTCTGTTTGGAAGAATTAGAAAAGCCATAAGATTCTTGAAAGTTGTATAAATACAGATTCAAATTATTTAATAAATATGAAAATTTCAAGATTTTCCACTATTTTTGTGCAATCTTTGATTAGTTATCTTTTCCTAGTAGTTCTATCACTCCATCTTAATTTCCAAATATATAGGTACTGATATTTCATAATGAACTTTACATGTATATTTATATCTTTAGGATCAACATGATATTTCTCTTTTTTCTTTCAATTTGAAAGTTGTGATTTTATTCTTAATAATAAGTCTTGCTGGATATTTATCAGTTCTATTAGCTTTTTCAGAGATTCAAATTTTGTTGTTGATTTTTTCTAAAATATATCCATTTTTTGATATATTATCTAATATGTATCTTATTGCTAGTGTATAGCTATTACATTAACTTCTGCTCTTTGTTGCTATTATATTGATCCACTTTGCATTTAATTTAATTCACACTTTTTCAGATAGCTGTTTCTATCATTGATTTTAAGCTCTTTTCCTTATTTGAATTTGGATATACAGCTATACCTTTTAACTGAAACATAAAACCATATATTGAAAATTATCATTTTGTTTATTATCCAGTTTTCCACATGAGTCCTTATTTTATTTGTACTACTTAAAAAATAANATGTATAGCTATTACATTAACTTCTGCTCTTTGTTGCTATTATATTGATCCACTTTGCATTTAATTTGCATTTAATTTAATTCACACTTTTTCAGATAGCTGTTTCTATCATTGATTTTAAGCTCTTTTCCTTATTTGAATTTGGATATACAGCTATACCTTTTAACTGAAACATAAAACCATATATTGAAAATTATCATTTTGTTTATTATCCAGTTTTCCACATGAGTCCTTATTTTATTTGTACTACTTAAAAAATAATTGCTAGCTCTCCAAACATTTTATTTTTATTCATCATTTACTTATTGATCTCTCATCAGGAGGTTGTATGATTTACTCTTCATTCTTTTACAATGGAAGTACAAAATTTTCTTACTATTTATATTTATCATGACAGGTGAAAACAGAAAGAGAAAACACTTGAAAACAATAATTCATATTTTA
This sequence comes from Ailuropoda melanoleuca, assembly GCF_002007445.2. Classification (NCBI taxonomy): domain Eukaryota; kingdom Metazoa; phylum Chordata; class Mammalia; order Carnivora; family Ursidae; genus Ailuropoda; species Ailuropoda melanoleuca. The sequence goes on from NW_023204686.1 coordinate 4,414, forward strand.
AATTATATTTTACACATTAAATTTTTATTTTAAATTAACCCCAACTTGGAATTATTGACTAAATCTGATATAATTTTCTCTCAGAGGGATTTCAAATGATCAGGGGATTTCAATCACTTATACAAAAGTTTAAATGAAATTATGTATTAATGACTTTATATTAATTACCATAAAATCAATATAAAAGAAGCTCAATTTTGCTTGAGACATCAGATATTTTCTTATTTCTTGAAATCTACAGAAATTAATTTCTCATATAGTTGGTACTTCCTAATTCTATTAATTGGGGAACCCATCAAATAAGAAAAACTTAAAATTTGTCATTTTGAGGAAAACAGTGTAGTGACTCAATTTAATTTTTAAGATGCTTGAAAATTTATTTTCAATGTCTGTTATTAATCATAATGAATCAAACAAAATGAGTCAGAATTAACCTACCATAATAAACAGCCAGAAAAATTTGCCACATAAAATATGAAACAATAATTTTCAGACACTGGAAAAAAGTACAGTATGGAATTGTGATCATCAGCAGGATAGAAATAATTAAAGTGAGCTCTTTGGGGACTTTTTGCCTAGAAACATTTTTTGGGCCATAGGGATGCGGGAGAGCATCTTGGGTCAAGGAGGAGCCCAAGAGGTTCTTGGGTCAAGGAGTCAAAGAATGAATCTCGTGGACAACAAAGAGTGAGTAAAGCGATAGAAGTTTATTGAATGATGATAACAGAAAAAGCTCTCAGGAGTGAGAGGGGTCCCAAGAGGGTTGCCAGTGAGGGCCCTTAGGGTTGGTCTTTTATAGAAAGCTAAACAGGGAACTTAAATCCTTTTAACATTTCTATTGATAACCATTGAGCAAGGACTAGTGATAACATCTTCAATGGCTTACTTCCTTTTTAGGGTCTGGTTATTCTTTTTTGGTCACAGGTGATTATCATAAAAAAGGCACCCCCCCCCCCCAGGGAGGGGGGATCCTAGGCNATGGTGGTCCTAGGGCAAGGTGGTCCTATTTGTTCCCTTATCCCTGGTTTTACCCACACCTCTGCATTTTGGGGATTTCAGTGAGCCTGATCACATAGACCCCTTTCTCGCTCCCGCTACCCAGCCCCACCTGTCCATTACTCAATAGTACAGCAAGTGGTATTCAAAGCAAAGCATAGTAGTCTTACAGGCTTGATACGATAGAGACCAAATTCCAATGGAGAATGACTGTTATTTGTTACATGCACATCACCGAGGGGAGTGTCACATAATGAAAGAGCTCCAGAAATCAGTACTATATTCCCCTTGAATCTGTTGCCAAGTATTAGGGTATGGTGAAACTCCACAAGGCTGGCAAAGAACAACAGGTGGCTGTAGTCTGAACAATTTACAAATTTTACACAGAGCTTGAAGACATTTCACTTTTTTTCATCCATAGTGGANGTTTTTTTCATCCATAGTGGACAGTACTCATTTATCATCAAGGTATTCCGCAGACCCAAGAATGTCCATGCATTGGTAACAATATTAAACTAGTTCTAGAAAAAGGCCACTTAAAAACTTTTAATATTTTTTTTACAACAGGCACAAATTGATCAGACTGCCAGATGTGATGTAACTACCATTAAGCATTATATATAATACTCAATAAGGAGGGAAAAAAAATAAAAAATCCAGACTCAATAGTGTAAAGGTCACAATCTCTAGAATCCAGACACGCAACAAAGCAATAATATCTGACGCAGTTAGGAGAAAAACAATCAATGGCAGAAACAATGGAATTAGCAAGAAAAAGTCCACAAAATGCTTTATAAGTATGGTTGTTAGGCTGAATGCACAAAAGAAAGCATGTATATAAATAGAAAATTAATGGAAAATGTTAAAAAAAAAAAACAAAACGGAATTTTAGGAGAGGAAATTTATGTTATATGAAATTTTTCAAAATGCTAGCTGGAATTAAGAGCAACTTAAACATTACAAAAACAATAATCAGTGAGCTTGTAGCAATCAG
>NW_023204689.1:0-507 GCF_002007445.2 Ailuropoda melanoleuca
ATCTGTTTTGCCACGCAGCATAACATATCCACAGGTTTCAGGGATTAGAGTGTAGACATCTTGGGAGGGGGCATTGTTCTGCCCACAAAGAGTGGGTAGTGTTGTCGTGTCCATTTTGCAGGAGAAGGCGTTAATAAAGAGTGGTTAAGTAACCTGCCAGAAATAACACAACTAGCAAATGGCAGAGCCAGGATTTGAATGCTGTTTTGACTCCAGAAGCCAGTTGTCAAGCACTACCCCATATTGTCTAGAAGAGAATAACTGGGGACGCCTGCGTGGCTCAGTCCGTTAAGTGTCTCCCTTCAGCTCAGGTCATGATCCCGGGGTCTTGGAAGCTACATTAGGCTCCTTGCTCAGCAGAGAGCCTGCTTCTCCCTCTGCCTGCTGGTCCCCCTGCTTATGCTCTCTCTTTCTCTGACAAATAAATAAATAGAATCTTAAAAAAAAATAAAAGTGAATAATTGATCATATTGGTGGAAGACTTAAGCATTTTGTCCCTCTTGCCCC
>NW_023204690.1:0-507 GCF_002007445.2 Ailuropoda melanoleuca
GCTACTTCTCCCAGAGAGACGATCAGGGAATTCTTTTCTTTGAAGCTCCAGGTCTGATCTGTCCCATGTTCTAATCTCATCTCTGTTGCTTTGGGCAAAAAGAGTTTAATTTAGGGGTGTGACTAGATACAACCCTCTCATCCTGGATTGTGCTGTGGATTTAAGCTCCAACTAGCGTAGGGTGCCTAGTTTCCTGAGGCAGTGGGACGAGGAAGAAGAGCAGCAGGGACCTAGTCTTCTGGGGTTACCCGATGGAGGTGACAAGAAAAAGGAGCAAGAATAACAGCCCCATCCAGGTATAGCAGTGAAGAGAGCAAGGGAATTACAATGAAGAAAAAGTTGTGCTGTAGCTGCTAAGGGCACCGTTTTGGTTCCCTGGACTAGAATGCAGTATTCAAATACAGGAGCTGCCACCTAGTGGCCCTGGAGGAGAAGGCTTCAAGTGTGAAAGCAATAGGTCTACCCTCCTTTGCTGCTGTAGTGGAATGTCTGCTGGTCTGAGTGCCC
>NW_023204691.1:0-507 GCF_002007445.2 Ailuropoda melanoleuca
AATTGCCCAAACTAGTTCCAAAGTGTTTTGCCACTTCACATGAGGTAGGGGTCCCATTGAGAATCCAGCTCAAGAGACCTGAGTATCTGAGCTTGGACATCTCCTGGGTTTCACGCAAACGGAAATAAGGTATAAGCAGCTTGTTTAATGGAGTTAGCCAAAATCTCGGTGTAGACATCCTGTTTGGAGTTACAGAGAAGCGGCTCCCACTGTGGATCTGGCAGTCTGACTGTCCTGCCAGGTGACTGGAGTGGAAGGCCCAGGAGAGGGACTGCAGAGCCAGCTGTCTGGAGGCAAAGCCCTAGACATCCACACCCTAGCTTCCCTTTCGCCAGAGCACAAGCACCAGGGCATAACGGAAGCCAACTCACCAGGGCTTGTATTTCTCCCACAAGCAGGCAGTTCTCTCTGCCAACATCTCTCCCAGTCTTGCCAAGGAATTCCTGTTCCCCACTCAGGCTCAGCTGGCCCCAGGCACTGCTCAGCTGTTCAGCTGGCTCTCCTGCC
>NW_023204692.1:0-946 GCF_002007445.2 Ailuropoda melanoleuca
AAAAAATACTCCTAATACGAATACTCTAGCTTACTGGATAATGGGGAAGATTAAGTTCTAAAGGCTGCAGCCACCAAGTTAACTCCACCTTAACCCTACCTTCTAACTCAGGACCACTCACCTGTGGTATCACAGTCTCTATAGCTCTCCCAGCAAAAGCACTTGTCCAGTGGGAACCATTGCAGCCTCACCCAGAGGAACAATTGCCTTTTTCTTGAATTTCTTGACATTGTTTCAGTATTTTCTCATACTTACACAGGAACTATTATGCAGCATTTTATGAGCTGTCACAAAGAAAAACAGGTGTGGGATGAGTCCGTGGCTGACAGGGTGCTTTTGCCACATATGTCTTCCAGAGCTTTGAGGTATAGGGAGAGAGGAGGAACAAACTAATGTGAATGAGTGGTGAGTTACATTTCCTGTCCTCTTTCTTAGCATAAAAACACGTTCTTTTTTTCCCCATTCTTATTTTTTTCCTCCTCCTTTTAAAGAAGAAAGGATATACCTAAGAGAAATATTAGGGCTATCTAAGGGTGGGGAACAAGGGCAGTTCATCCAAAAACAGCTGGAATGTATCTGCAATGGGAGTGGACCAAAAAACGCTCTTTCTGTGCCATCAGTGAATCGTTGCTGTGAGAAAGCCAAAATAGCAACCTCTTTATCTCCAAAACAATTCTCCCTGAGGCCAGTTCCCAGCTTAATATGCATACCCAGGACACTTCCCAGCTGTCTGGCAAGGCTGAGCTGTTCTCCACTGATCGGAGCCTCAGATCACAAAGGAAGCTGCCATGTCCAAGGACTTCACATCACATACGGTAGAGGGGCACAGCAGGTCTGGGAAAGTACTGTGAGATAAGACATTGCACAGGTCAGTCTGAATACAGAAGAAAAACTATTGTCTTTAACATGCGACATAATTGGTATCTATTCAGCACTTGCTACGTGC
>NW_023204694.1:0-507 GCF_002007445.2 Ailuropoda melanoleuca
GAGTATGTGAAATTGAAAAGTTGCCTGAAAATCAAATAAAACGAGAATCCCTCTAGGTCACTCTGCTTCTGGGTCCTAATGAGATCGCATAACAGTTAAACCTGTGGTCTGCTCCTGGATTGATGTCCAACTTTCCTTTTTGGGGAGTTTCCTCTGGGTGGCCCTTATCTATGAGTCACTGACTGGGCTTCTGTTGAATTTGGTGCCAGAGGACTGAGCCACCATGAGTTGCTGCAATGTTACTCTGAGATCTTCCAGCAGGGACTCCTCCAATTACCACTGTGCCAGCCTGAGGGGCTATTGCTCGCTCACCTGTGGCCTACCCTTTGCCAGTGACTTAGAAAGAGGAAGATTTGATGGGACACCCTTCCTTTCAGTCGCCTGACATCAGGGTACGTTGTTGGCACAGAGTTCCGTCTGGGTTTCAGCCCCAGTGTTTCTCTCTACCCAGACCCATTGTCCCTTTACTACTCTAGTCTTTCCCTTAGTTACAACACAGCTCAAGAC
>NW_023204695.1:0-507 GCF_002007445.2 Ailuropoda melanoleuca
TTTTCTAACAAATGGTTCTGAGACCATTCATTAGCTCTATAAAAAAAGGAACTTCAACCTATACCTCATACCATACATAAAAAATACACTGTATTTTATATTTCAGAGTGGATGCTTTTATCTCTAATAGTTCATTTGGATTTATATTTTAATTTAGCTCCTAATCATTTGTGTGTTTTCATCTATACTTGAAATACAGATCATATTAATCAAAGTTTTACCATCTTGTTTATTAAATGCATCATACTTGTTTCTGTGTTCTTAACTGAGTTTTATTCAGATTAGTTTATCTTTACCTGCTTCTTTGCATGGCTGGTGCATTTTTATTTTGTTTTGTTTTTTGTTTGTTTTGAATTGGTTGCTGTGCCTCTGCATTTTACTTTGTTGGGTCCTAGGTGTTCTTTTGTTTCTTTAAACACTGTCGGGCTGTGTTCCGGGACACAGTTAAGTCACTTTGAACCATTTGATTCTTCAAGTCTTGCTTTTAAGATTTGCTAGGATATGTTC
>NW_023204696.1:0-507 GCF_002007445.2 Ailuropoda melanoleuca
CTGGATCTTCCTACTGCTTCCCTGACTCCTGGGATAAGTGTGTGAACCAGAGATAAAACTTACCCTCATGAATTTAGCTCATGCTTATGGGTTCCATCTTATTCTTGTTCTTCCCCACTTTACATCCATCTTCCCTTCCTGACTCTACTTGTCCTGTGGACTTAGGTTTCTACCAACAAACGTGAAGAGAGATTGCTTAACCAACTCCAGGTCCCACAATTGCATGAGATCAATTCCCTGTGACAAATCCTTTATCTATCTATCATCTATCTATCTATCTATCTATCATCTATCTTATCGTCTAGCAGTTCTATTTCTCTGATGGTATCCTGACTTGATACAGAATTTGATACTGGAAGCGAAATGGCTCCAAATAAACAAAATCTTAACGATGAATTCTTTATATTGTTTCTAGGTTTTCTGGAATTGATTCTCCGATGTGATTAAATTTAAATACATTAATGATCTTGTATGCCATGATAACGGGGGCACTGGCAATCTGTGGCA
>NW_023204697.1:0-507 GCF_002007445.2 Ailuropoda melanoleuca
GCAGTTTTCTGTGACTCTTCTGAGAGTCAGAGCAGCAGTGGCCGTATCCTAGCCTCTGTCTCAGAACAGAGGGATTGCAGTCCGCTCTCCACTGGGCTCTTCTGGCCACTTTAACTCTGTTTCCCTCAGTGCTGCTAAAAACCCCGCAGTGTCCTGGGATGTGCACCCCACAGCCACTCTCCCAGCCTTCGCTTCCAGGGCCGGCACATCTCTGTCTTTTGTGCTTCTAACACCGCCAGCTGCCCCGTTCCTGTGTGCTCCTGCGCTCCCTGTTTCAGTGTGGTTTGGGCACACCGCACGGAGCTCTGGTTTTCAGTCTGGTCCCACGTGCTCCCGAGCTCCTGGTATCAGTCCGGTTCCAGTGAGTGCTCCAGAGCTCCCGTTTTCAGTATGGTCGCGCATGTTCCCAGGCTCATGGTCTCAGTCTGCTCTCCTGCAGGTGCTGGTCGGCAAGTCCAGCCTGCTCCCCAGTGCAAGTGGCTGCTGCTTCCCGGCACCCGAGGGCTA
>NW_023204698.1:0-217 GCF_002007445.2 Ailuropoda melanoleuca
TGTTTATTTGCTCTACTGTACTTCTGGTTTCTAATTGATTGATTTCTGCTCTAATTTTGGTCAACTCCTTCATTGTGAGCGGGTTAGGCCTGTCCCTCTGTTGCTGTTCCAGCTTCTGGAGGTGAGAATATAGAAACTGCATTTTAGATTTTTCTATTCTTTTGAGTGAGGCTTGGATGGCTATGTATTTCCCCCTTAGGACTGCCTTTGCAGTATC
>NW_023204698.1:569-736 GCF_002007445.2 Ailuropoda melanoleuca
CGAGTATGGCATTCAAAGCCTTTGATTCTTTGCTTAGTTTTTGCCAGGGTGTTCTCTCTATTTCTGATAGTGGAGTGTTGAGGTCCCCTACTATTGCTATGTTTTTATCTATATGTCTCTTTATTTTGGTTAAGAGTTGGCTTGTGTATCTTGCTGCTCCCCTGTTG
>NW_023204699.1:0-507 GCF_002007445.2 Ailuropoda melanoleuca
AAGAACATATCGTGAGCAACTATATGTCAACAGATTAGGCAATCTGGAAGAAATGGATGCATTTCTAGAGACATATAAACTACCAAAACCGAAACAAGAAGACATAGAAAACCGGAACAGACCCATAATCAGGAAGGAAATTGAAGCAGTAATCAAAAATCTCCCAACAAACAAGAGTCCGGGGCCAGATGGCTTCTCAGGGGAGACTATACCAAACATTTAAAGAAGAATTAATACCGATTCTTCTGAAACCGTTTCAGAAAATGGAAATGGAAGGAAAACTTCCAAACTCTTTTTCTTTGAGGCCAGCATTACCTTGATCCTTAAACCAGACCCCACCAAAAAGGAGAATTACAGACCAATATCCCTAATGAACATGGATGCAAAAATTCTCACCTAGATGCTAGCCGATAGGATCCAACAGTACACTAAAGGATTATTCACCACGACTAAGTGGGATTTATTGCTGGGACGCAAGGGTGGTTCAGCATCCGCAAATCAATTAGC
>NW_023204700.1:0-507 GCF_002007445.2 Ailuropoda melanoleuca
TACTAAGCACCTAGAGTATATGAGTCAAGGGAGAAGGGCTTCATATACAAAAATTCTTTTAATTCTCAAGTTGTAGACAGAATTCCAAGGTAACCATCCGTGACTTCTGCCCGTGTATAATACCCACCCTTTGAGTGGGACTGAGACCTTTGCACATGGTTAAATTACATTACATGGTAAAATGGATTTTCTAGAGGCAATTAAGATTCCTAATCACATGACTTTGAAGTGAGCCAAAGTGAGATTATTCTGAGTGAGTATAACCCATTCGAGTCCTTACAGAGACAAGCAGCAACACACTCTCTATTGTTGTACTAGGTAAAAACAAACGGCCATGTTACAAACTGCCTAAGAAGGGGACATGGTGGTAGGGGATAAGGGTAACTTCCAGGATTTAAGAATGTACCCCAGCTGACAGCCAATTAGAAGAGAGACACCTCAGTCCTACAACCACAAAGAACTAGATTCTGCCAACAACCTGAATGAAAAGAGGAACCAGAGATCCAA
>NW_023204701.1:0-507 GCF_002007445.2 Ailuropoda melanoleuca
TGGAATTTTGAATTATCTTGGGTGCTCTCACAAAATGGCTGACCCAGTGGGTGCGGCCAGTCATAAAACATTCACTTAGTAGACTGTCAGTAACAGTGTTGCTCCTTGCTATCTTCCTAGCCCAGGCATGTGCAAACTATGGCCCAGGGGCCACATACAGGCTTTTTAATCTGGCCCGTTGAACTTGTCCAACTCTTCCAAGATGGCGGTGGGAGTCATGGCTTTTAGATGTCATTTATATTAGTTCACACAAACACTCCATCCATCTGCTCCTGGCCCGGCCCCTCTGTCAAATTTCAGAACCCATTGTGGCCCATGAGTCAAAAGGTTTGCCCACCCCTGACCTAGACTCACTGATCTCTGCTAGGTCCAGCTTACCTTTGTTTTCTATTCTTTTCGGGAAAAGTACTGGCTCTTCCAAACAAGGCTGAGTTGCAGCAATTTGCCATTTTAATGTTTCAGGAATATTTACAGGGGCTTTAATGAGCCAGTAAAAATGATGGTGGC
>NW_023204702.1:0-507 GCF_002007445.2 Ailuropoda melanoleuca
TATATATATATATATATATAGACAGAGAGAGAGAGTCCTTCAGCTACTCATAATAGGAAAAATTCAAAGAAATAAGAAAATAATAGATCTAACTCAGGCTTTAAGGTTTTCACTATCTGCTATAGACTGAATGTTTGCATCCATCCCAAAATTCATATGTTAAAATCCATTCTTCAGCGTGATAGAATTTGGACACAGTGCCTTTGGGAGGTGATTAGGTCATGATAGTGGAACCTTAATGAATGGAATTAGTACCATTATAAAAAAATGTCCCCAGAGAATTCCCTCGCCCCTTCTGCCACGTGAGGACACAGAGAGAAGATGGCTGGCCATCTACGAACCAAGAAGCAGTCTCTCACCAGACATAGAATCTGCTGGAGCCTTGATCTTGGACTTCCCAACCTCCAGAATTGTGAGAAATAAATGTGTGTTGTTTATAGGCCACTTCATCTATGCTATTTTGTCATAGCGATCCAAATGGACTAAGAGACAATATAAGGCAGAGGA
>NW_023204703.1:0-965 GCF_002007445.2 Ailuropoda melanoleuca
ATATCTTTCAGTATTAGTACTGTATAACAAATTTACCAGACACTCTTAACACTGGAAAATGTAAGGTTGTTGGGGGAAAGTTGCAGGCTGAGGAAAAACTACAAGGTAAGATTTTTCCATACTATAAAATATTTGAAAGCTATGAAGTTTCTAGGAATTACCTGTGTTTCTGATTTTTTTCAGTAATCTTAGCTTTAGAATATTTTCCAAATACACGACATTGGAAAGCTCATTCATCTCAAGCACCGAATGAATATAAAAGATATTAGTCTTTGATGTCATTGGGGAAGCTCTTTGTCAGGCACGATCATTTGCATTGATGACTTTGTTAGGACAGTTTATAAGGAGAGCAACAGCAATGAAAAGTTTGGAATGCGAGGGCATCATTATTGTCCCCAAGAACATTACCCTTTTCTCCATTCCTTGGCTTGCACTTGACTATCAAAGGAGCCGGTAACTAAATGCACCAACTCATGTATCTGGTTCTTGTATCCAAAAAACTTAGAGTGCTATTCTACAAACGTTTAAACTACAAATGAGATGCAGATTCCAGAAGAAGAAGGTATATGGGAAATAGGTCACGAGTTGGTGTTCATCTTCATTTCTCACAAGGACTTTTTCTACCTCTGTGACTTTTGTCTGGCTGCGATTCAGTTCTTAAGAAGTCTATTTTAGAACCTACCACCATGGCAAGAGCTCTTTCAATAAGCAGAACAGGAACAGCTACAATGGTGACATGATTTCAACCAGAAACTAGATTTGCCTCCAGGGAGTGAAGGCAACTCTGTGCATATTAAATTCTGTATGTGGTTGAAATCTGCTTCCCATTTACTGGGTCTGAAAGGGAATAAAATGCATGTTTGGATTTTAAGTCCTTTATCTGTCATCAGAAGAATATTTTAATGCACTTTATGTAATTCTTTAAAGATGACACCAAGAATAACCCATAAAACTTATGCCCTTAG
>NW_023204704.1:0-507 GCF_002007445.2 Ailuropoda melanoleuca
TAGCAGAGGAGCCTGATGTGGGGCTCGATCCCATAACGCTGGGATCACGCCCTGAGCTGAAGGCAGACGCTGAACCGCTGTGCCACCCAGGCGCCCCTTCATTTACCATTTTTGAAAGCTAGACTCAAACCTATTTCCACGATGTCAGTCCTCATTTACCCAACCTGCTTCTCTGTGGACAACATTTTATCTCTATTGAAAATGTTAGTTTTGCTCCAGGGAGATGCAGTAGATGTGCTTTTCCATATTCTTCCTGCCAAACACAACTAAAAATCCTGAATATATGTTTATTTTATATAAAAAATAAATGGAAGAAGACTTCAAAAATAAGAAAGAAAAAGGCATAACAGTTTATGACTTAGGGGCACAAAGAATAACATAGTGGTGAGTTCCCTGGTTTTTCTTTTTTGTCTCATATATCCCTAACTAGTAGCTGAAGAAGGAATCAACTCAGAAATGTCAAATAGGCAGGCAAAAAAAAAAAAAAAAAAAAACCCCCAAAAAAAC
>NW_023204705.1:0-507 GCF_002007445.2 Ailuropoda melanoleuca
GTCAAAATTAAAAACCCCTTTGTTTTGAATATTCAGATGGTTTCTCTTGTGAATTAGGTTCTCACTGAAACAATTACTAAGCTGTTAAATGATGAAAATGAAATTTGAACCCAGTATATTTTAATCTAATCTCAACACTGTTTCCACTTCTATAGCAGAGTAGCCTTTCAGACTCCGTCCAGTGTTGGTCATATTTGGGAAAGGGCTATTCTCTTTAATGTAGAGAGACAAAATCTATAACACTTTGTGGAGTGACAATTCTTAAAATTCTGTGTGCTATAAATATAATCAGGGTTACTCTTAGTTCTGTGGTTATTCGGGAGATAATACTAAATCTCATCACGTATTCTTTACTGTTATCAACTTAAATAGCAAATGAGATAATGTTTGATAGAATATAACTTATATTTGATATAATATTACTTAATAAATGCCAGATAGAAAGTATTTAGCCACCTTTGTCCCTGTGTAGCCTCTGATTTATTTCAAATAGAATGGCACCCCCCC
>NW_023204706.1:0-507 GCF_002007445.2 Ailuropoda melanoleuca
TCAAGGTAATGCTGGCCTCATAGAATGAGTTTGGAAGTTTTCCTTCCCTTTCTATTTTTTGAAACAGCTTCAGAAGAATAGGCATTAGTTCTTCTTTAAATGTTTGGTAGAGGGCACCTGGGTGGCTCAGGCAGTTAAGCTTCTGCCTTTGGCTCAGATCATGATCCCAGGGTCCTGAGATCGAGTCCCACATCAGGCTCCCTGCTCAGCGGGGAGTCTGCTTCTGCCTCTGCCTCTCCCATTTGTTCTTTCTCTCTCACTCGATCTTTCTCAAATAAATACATAAAATCTTTTTTAAAAAATAATTTTAAAAAAGTTTGGTAGAATTCACCTGGGAAGCCATCTGGCCCTGGACTCTTGTGATTTTTGATTACTGCTTCAATTTCCTTGCTGGTTATGAGTCTGTTCAGGTTTTCTATTTCTTCCTGTTTCAATTTTGGTAGTTTATAAGTTTCCAGGAATGCATCCATTTCTTCCAGATTGCCTAATTTGTTGGCATATAGTTGC
>NW_023204707.1:0-507 GCF_002007445.2 Ailuropoda melanoleuca
CTCTTGGTATTTTATTTCTTGGGAGTGAATTCTTTGAAGTGGACGTGTGGGGTGAGAGTCAGTGGTTATTTTAAACGTCTGGAAACGTGTTTGCCTAATTGCACCCCGGGCAGCTGGCGCTACTGGCAAATGGGGAAGACCTGTCTGGCCAGCTCTTTCCCGGGGCGGTGTGTTATTATTTGGAAACATGTTTTCTGTCTGGGAGGCAAAACAATGACATCTCATTGCTTTGATCTGACCGGTCGGTGGATGTTGTGGGTGTGTTTCTGAGCCTGAGAATATCATGTTCCTGACAGAGGTGGACTGCGGTCTCAACCCCTCTTGCAAGTGTCCTCCCTCCTGCCTTTGACGGGTCTGAACCTGTCCCCTGTGCACAGGCTAGTGCATGTTTAACTCATCTCTAATAGAGTGGAGTCGCCCGGCATCACCTTTCCCATCATCGCTGGTGTCCGGGCCGGGTGTCGGCTTTTGTGGCCCCAGGGTCTGGAATTCCAGGGGTGAGTGAGC
>NW_023204708.1:0-507 GCF_002007445.2 Ailuropoda melanoleuca
TCATGATCCCAGGGTCCTGGGATGGAGCCCTGCATTGGGGTCTCTGCTCAGCAGGGAGCCTGCTTCTCCCTTTCCTGCTCCCCCTGCCTGTGCTCTCTCTCTCTCTGTCAAATAAATAAATAAAATCTTTAAAAAAAATCCCTAATACACTATTCTTTCAAAATATTTTCTAAAATATTTTAAACAAGGGCATTTGGGTGTCTCAGTCAGTTAAGGGTCTGCATTCCACTCAGGTCATGATTTCAGGGTCCTGAGATCCAGCCCTGCATCAGGCTCCCTGCTCAGCAGGGAGTCTGCTTCTCCCTCTGCCTCTCCCCCTGGCTTGTGCTCTCTCTCTCACTCGCTCTCTCTCTCTCAAATAAATAAATAAAATCTTAAAAAACAAAAGATTTTGCAAATGGTTCAATATGAAAAAGCTTCTAAAAGGAGCTACACATTGGTATTCCATAATATTTAAATGCTCAGAATCAAAGACATCAACTTTAGATTAAGAAATAAAATCTGTCA
>NW_023204709.1:0-507 GCF_002007445.2 Ailuropoda melanoleuca
TCAGTGTCTTCTGGACCGTGACTTTGATAGTCACTCCTGGAAAGAATCTTCATCCCTTTAAAGCTCCACCCATTATGAAATTTTTGTTTTTTTTGAATCCTATTTGAATGGATAGATGAATTCCTTGTTAACCATAAGACCCTATTGTCCTACCTTTGTAGCAACCTGGCACAGTTCTCCCTGGTTTCAGGCTCTGAATGCCCACGAGCCAAATGACTGGAACTCATTCCCACTCTTGCCTCCCTCTGCAGACTCCTCCCTCCCCGGCCCTGCTTTCTGTGCTGGCTGCTGAGGTCCACCTGTTATGGGTGTTGCTGTCGGGCACCGCACTGCCAAGTTGTGGCCTCCATTCCGGGAGATGAGCTGGCCTGGATGCAGGCTGGTTTTGCTGTCACACAGTTGGTGTAACCTGTCTAATTTCACTAATGTGGAGCTCGTGTCTCTTGTGGCCAAAGATAACACTCCCACTGGAGTCAGAGAGGGCCCTCATTCCTCTGGTGTTAAAAC
>NW_023204710.1:0-168 GCF_002007445.2 Ailuropoda melanoleuca
CGGTGTTGTTTCTGACGGACATATTTTGGGCCTTTTCGTTCCATTGCCGCCGGCAGTTTGGACAGGATTTCACCAGGAGCAAACATTTCGTTGGAAGCGGGTTTTGGCCGAATTGTCTTTCTCAGTGCGGTGTTCGTCGTGTTTCACTCATGGTACCAAAGCACCTTG
>NW_023204710.1:353-539 GCF_002007445.2 Ailuropoda melanoleuca
TACCAATGAGAAGGGCGCTGAGACTTCGAAAATCCTGAACCTTTTCATTCATGCTCCCTTACTCACGAGAGGTGATGATCGTTGATATTTCCCAGGACTGTGTGGTGTCTCAGAAACCACTATGGTACACACTCGTCAGGCTTCTGCGACAAATTTCCCTCATGTTTCCCTATTCACGAAAGGTGA
>NW_023204711.1:0-507 GCF_002007445.2 Ailuropoda melanoleuca
TCAGGCCTCCCCGGCCCGCGCGCCCTCGCTCCCTCCCCCAGCCGCGAGCAGGATCCGGGGTGCCGGCGTGACTCACCGGCGGCGGCCGCACCTTACAGATCCCAGTCTGCTCGGCTATGGGCCGGATCTTGTGGATGAAAGCGAAGGGGTCCGCGAACTCTTCCCAGCTGGGCTCGAAGACCGGGCACTCGGGGGGAGGCAGGAACTCGCCCAGCGGGCCCGGGCCCCCGAGGGGCAGCGCCGGGCGAGGGCCCGGGGGCAGCGCGGTGGCTGGCTCCATCACCGCGGGTCGGAGACGGGCGAGGACGGGGTGGGCTCCGGGACCGCGGCGGCGGGCTGCGCTGGGTCCGAGACGTGTGCAGACGCGGCTCCGGCGACACTAAATCCGACTTGTACTAGCAACGGCAGCACCTTGGGCTTTTTCAGCCTTCCGACGACGACGTCTTGCCGCTAACCCACGCCGTGCGCCTCCGCCGCCACGGCGAGGAAAAAAAGTCCCACCCCCAC
>NW_023204712.1:0-507 GCF_002007445.2 Ailuropoda melanoleuca
CTCTGTCTCTCTCTCTTCTTCAGAATTGTCTGTATCTGTGTTTCTATTTCATCATAGAATAATTGAAAGAACCTACTATAACCCAGGGCAGGGAAGAGACATTAGAGAACAAGGGAGCTGTTTACCTGGGTTCCTAACGCTCGTCGATAAGACAGCCCTGCTGGGTAGTAGAAGTGGATCACAGTTCCATAGGAATCCTCACCCTCATTCCACAGAGTCACTGTCACATTAAGCTCCAGGGAGATCCCTACCACCAGGGTCTGCAGGCTGGAGGAGGAAGGACAAAAGTGAAAAAGAGACTCCACTGGAAATAGGTTGGAATTCGATCAAGGGTGGGGGCAGGACTGAGGGAGCTCATGAACTGATAATATTCCAATCAAAATTGAATTTCCTGGGGGCGCCTGGGTGGCGCAGTCGTTAGGCGTCTGCCTTCAGCTCAGGGCGTGATCCCGGAGTCCCAGGATCGAGCCCCACATCAGGCTCCTCCACTGGGAGCCTGCTTCTTCC
>NW_023204713.1:0-507 GCF_002007445.2 Ailuropoda melanoleuca
ACTGTCCAGGTTCTGTGTAGACTCCTGGTTCCATCATCATCTTGAGCAGGGGTAACTGTGGAAGAGTCTTAGAGGCAGCTGACAGGTTAAACTGATTTGTATTAGAAAGGATGTGGAGTGACCATGGAAAGATGCGAACTCTGGAAGGCACTAGGGGTGGGGTGCCCAGGGAAGGGGCAGCAAGGCAGCAGAGAGGGGCTACTGAGAGCATCTGTATGGGGAAGCATGATTTTAAGGGAAGCAGCTACTGTGATGAGGGAAACGCAAATTTTTAGAATGTTCTACTGTTCTATCCAGCACGGTTCCCTCTTTGCTGTTCCTCCAAGAGATCTCTCATGTGAAGCGGCAAGGCTTTTTTTTGGAGTTGGATTTGTGTTTCTTCTAAATGCAACATTCTGCTGAGACCAGCTCTGAGGTGGCCCAGCTTTGTTCAGGCTTCATTTCTACAGATAGTGTCCATGAAGTGATTGATTAACTAGCCGTTCTATAACCTTTTCCTGTCAACTC
>NW_023204714.1:0-583 GCF_002007445.2 Ailuropoda melanoleuca
CGAACATCTTGAACATTTTCATTTATACTCCCTTATTTAAGTGAGATGATGTTCGTTGATATTTCCCTGGAATTTGGGTTGTCTCAGAGACCACTATGTGGCACTCTCGTCAGGCTTCCATGAACACTTTCCCTCATGTTTCCCTATTCACGCAGGATGATGATAGTGCTAAGACGGTCCCTTTACGTTGTTGTTTCTGCCGGGCGTGTTTTGGGCCTTTTCGTTCCATTGNTTTTCATTCCATTGCCACCATCAGTTGTGATAGGATTTACCCATGAAGCAAACATTGCATTGGAGGCTGGTTTGGCCAAATGTTGTTTCTCAGTGCTGTGTTCATCGTGTTTCACGCACAGTAACAAAGCAACCTGATTTTTGACCCACGTACTATAAGGCCGATGTGACTTCAAGGTCTTTATCTTCGCAATTTGTTTCTTTGTTCTAAGTGCTGGATACTTCCAAGGCACATTCACCCAATGGGGAACCTGGGTCCCAATTGAAAATGCGGATGTTAACTGGAGTTGTTTTCCTGGACGCTCTTCATTAATACAAATAAGAAGGGCGCTGAGTCCTCGAACATCTTGAA
>NW_023204715.1:0-507 GCF_002007445.2 Ailuropoda melanoleuca
TCTCTGAGCACAATGCTAAGCGCACTCAGGTGCAGTACTTCTCTGTTGAAGGATGGGTGGATGCATGCATGTGTTCTGTGTGGGCTGCAGTTCTGTTAACTCTAATTCAGTAGCTCTGGAACTGGGCATCTCTGCTTATGGAATCTACTACAGTTGATCCTGATGTCTGGGTTGAAAACCCCTAGAGAAGTATGTTGCAACTGCAGTGTGACCACAGATGTTTAGACTCTAAACAGGAAAGGCAAGGACAACGTGAATGTTAACAAACATTTCCTTTCTTTTGCACATCTATCATTTCTCCAAGCAGGTCAATATACATCCACAGACACTTTTGTGGTTTATATTTTCATTGTGATTTCTTGATAATTTTTAAGTTCTTTGCTAATTTTATGGTGAAAATGAAAGAGGGTAAAAAATGGGCTGTTACACAATTACTGTTCTGTAAGTATTAGGGTTAAGCATAGGAAAATTAGTAGGTATCTGAATAAAACTAAAAATATGGAACTT
>NW_023204716.1:0-507 GCF_002007445.2 Ailuropoda melanoleuca
TATACTCAAACGCAACAACAGGAGAGGAGGGCATCCCCTGGAAATACAAAAGGAATAATATTTGCTGAAGATCTTTTCTACACCACCACCATACCAGGCGCTTTAAATACACCAGTTCAGTGAAGCCTCCCAACTCTGTGAAGAAGGCATTACCTTTCAGAGGCTCAGGGTGGTTAATGACCTGTCCAGGTAACGCAGCTAGTAAGCGGAAGAGCCTACATTTGAGGGCAGGTCCGTCTTACTCTGACGCCCACGCTCTTTCTTCAAGCCAAGTTCCACCAGAGATGTCCACCCTGCAGAGCTAACCATGGCTGCCTCCGTCTTCTCCCCTATCTGGCTCCCAGAAGGCCACGCTGGGCCACGTGTGATGTGCTACTGGCGAAATGTCCTCGTTTGTTATGCACTTATATTTGTAATAAGAAAAGACTGAGAGTGCCACAGGAGCCCCCAAAGAGCCCCCTCCATAATGAAAGCATCCAACATTTTCCAGCCTTATGAACTAGAACA
>NW_023204717.1:0-507 GCF_002007445.2 Ailuropoda melanoleuca
AATAGACCTACACTAATAAAACCTAAAACCAAACTTCTACAAGTTCAAAACGACTGGTGAGCAATTTACCCACCTGGTACAACAAAATCTGATGGTCTTTAAAGGTAGACCTAGGGACGCCTGGGTGGTGCAGTCAGTTAAGCGTCTGCCTTTGGCTCAGGTCATAATCCCAGGGTCCTGGGATTGAGCCCCAAACTGGGCTGCTTGCTCAGTGGGGAACCTTTTTCTCCCTCTCCCTCTGGCCCTCCCCACTGTCCACATCCCCCACTCATGCTCTTGCACTCTCTCTCTCTCATGAATAAATAAAATCTTAAATAAAGTGGTGGGATTATGAGTGACTATTTTTATCTTCTCAAATTTCCAAATTTTATATTGATGGCCTATTACTTCTTAATATTTCAGTATGTACATCTGAAAAACAATGACACTCTCATATATAACAATAACACAATCCTCAAAACGAGGAACTTAATACCGATAGCCACCACCATGTAATCCAAACATTTC
>NW_023204718.1:0-507 GCF_002007445.2 Ailuropoda melanoleuca
TTAATTGATAATTTTAGATATTTGGTCTATCTAATCAGGTAAAAGTCTCAAAACTACACAAAGCAAATAAATACGTTCTTGTGAAGGGACTTGGTGAAGAGAAATTTTGGAAAGAGCATTTGGCTTCTACAGTAATATGAGTCTCTAGGATGATGTCACTACCCACTTTGCTTCTATTCTACCCACTACCTATTGAAAAGGATTTTATGAAATTACCAAGAACTTGAAGAATATACACCTTGCCATTTGGAGAACACCACAGAGTGATGCCTGACTCATGCTTAACACAATGATAGGAAGAGTTGCTTTGGGGGGGTCTGCACATTCAGAGGATGTGGGGCACCGTCAATAGACCATGAAAGGTAAAGAGTCAGCTCAGGCATTTTAAGAGGAGTCCAAAAGAACCACAAGGAAAGGTGAGGAGACTTCAAAAGTGAGTGCCTATGTGGAAAGGATAATGGTGATGTTGAGGATGGGTGAAGTGTTCATTGATTTCATCACGGAAAT
>NW_023204720.1:0-507 GCF_002007445.2 Ailuropoda melanoleuca
TTATGCTTATAATCTCTTTCTGTTTTGGCAGTATATCTTTTATCTTTTATATTAACTTCCTGATTAATCCTCCCAAAGTAAGATTTGATCATAGTACTGTGTTCTCAAACAAACAAACAAAAAAAACAAACCAATCAACCAACCAACCATACAAAAAACAACAAAACAACAGTATCACTTTTCCTTGCTAGTTAAATGCAAACTTCTCATATTCTGGTCATTAATAATTAAATTTCAAACCAGGTGTTCAGATTTATCTCTTCTTTCCATACCCTATGCATGGAAAAAACTGGATGACCAGTTGTTATAGGAAAACCACAGATGTTCCATCTCAGTAATTGTAATTTGCACGGAAGAGTAAGCTCCTATAGGTCGGCGATTTAGCTTACTCATCAGGAACATAGCACAACACATTATAGATATGAACTGTGAGTTGAATAAAGTATTAAAATAGCTAAAATGTAAGTTGTATAGAGAGTTTCTCAATAACAGCTTTTCTTTCTTAAA
>NW_023204721.1:0-507 GCF_002007445.2 Ailuropoda melanoleuca
TTCACAGAAGGGACAGAGACTGAGGGAGGCTGCCTGAGGGCTCGGCTGGAACGGGGTGGAGATCCTCACCCAGCCCCATTGGTGAGAATGAGGGCGCAGACAGGTGCCTCGTCCTGCCCGCACAGCAACCATCAGGAAGAGTCTCAGATTTTCAGAATCGTAGTTTCGACACTCGCGAGGCTGCACAGTCCCTCCTTCTCAGAGAAGTCTATCTTCTGGAAATCAGTTTCTTCATCACTATTTTCATAACCTCACTTAATAAAAGAGCGGTTTTCATGGGCCTTCTTAGGGTAATGTCTGCTTTCTGCCATTGTGTTCTTTAACTGCAGGCTGTTTTCCATCGTGTTTGGGGATGAAGCTGGTTTCTGGCTTCTCTTGTAAAGTATTCTATCTCCGGAGTATTCCTATCCACTGCTTCTGCCTAGCCAAGTGCACGGTCACTAGATTTGCATGTGTTTATGTGCATTTGTTTTCTAAAGCTCTTAATCGGCAGGCTCTTTCTAAAAA
>NW_023204722.1:0-344 GCF_002007445.2 Ailuropoda melanoleuca
CTATCATACCCAGGATCCACAGCATAGCGTTTTGTAAAGAATATTTGACCGGAAAGCAGGGTCCTGAGTTACAGTCACAGCTCTGTCCCTGGGAGTCATGTGACTTTAGGCAAAACCACTGTCCCGTTTTCGTCGTCTTTTCTGTTACAGGATGGGGCTAGATATCACCTATCATCTGTTACACTTGTATTGAAATTTTATTTCCTTAAACCCTAAACGAAGTCATTCCACAGATTATTTTCCTTTTCCTCTCTGTCTTTCAGGAGAACTCTGTTCTTTTTTTTTTTTTTTAATTTTATTTTATTATATTATGTTAATCACCATACAGTACATCCCCAGATTCC
>NW_023204722.1:4695-5260 GCF_002007445.2 Ailuropoda melanoleuca
TTTTTAATTTCTGTCAGATTCGCTCTCATTTCTGCCCTTAGGGATTCTATATTCTCAGCAACGCTTTCTCTGATGCTTTTTTCAAGTTTACTCATCATCTTGACCATTGTTGCTCTGAATTCCATTTCTGATAATTGGGATACATCCATATGTATTAATTCTGTGGCCGAGGCCAATTCTGTGGCAGAGGCCACAGACTCATTATCTTTTCTTTGCTGGGGGGGACTTCTCCTTCTCGTCATTCTGATGAAGAGAGATTGCAGGGTTGTCCAGAGCCCAAGTGTTGACTGGGACCCAGGCCGTGCGCCCTTGTTTTATAGAGATCTTAGGGATGTGGGCTTCTTCCTTAAAGAGTTTATTTATTTATTTGAGAGAGAGAGAGACAGTCAGCAAGAAAGGGAACCCAAGCAGAGGAGTGGGAGAGGAAGAAGCAGGTTCCCGGTGGAGAAGCCCGATGAAGGACTCCTTACGGAGCGTTGTGATCACACCCTAATCCGAAGACAGGTGCTTGGTGACTGCGCCACTCAGGCGCTCCGGGTTGTGGGCTTCTTGATTTTTCAGCCTG
>NW_023204723.1:0-507 GCF_002007445.2 Ailuropoda melanoleuca
TTTTTCATGTGTCTGTTAGCCATTTGTATGTCTTCCTTGGAAAAGTGTCTGTTCATATCTTCTGCCCATTTCTTGATTTGATTATTTGTTTCTCATGTATTGAGTTTGAGAAGTTCTTTGTAGACCTTGGATACTAAACTTTTATCTGCAGTGTCATTTGCAAATATCTTCTCCAATTCTGTGGGCTGCCTCTTTGTTTTTTTGACTGTTTCCTTGGCTGTGCAGAAGGTTTTTATCTTGATGAAGCCTCACAAGTTCATTTTTTCTTTTGTTTCTATGCCTTTGGAGATGTGTCATGAAAAAAGTTGCTGTGGCCGATGTCAAAGAGGTGCAGAAATTGATTATTTAAACAGACTGATTAATTATGAAGAGATTGAAGCAGTAGTAATCAAAAACCTCCCCAAAAAAGAGAGTCCTGGGCCTGACGGATTCCTCAGGGAACTCTACCAAACATTCAAAGAAGAAATAATACCTATTCTCCTAAAGCTGTTTCAAAAAATAGAAACA
>NW_023204724.1:0-507 GCF_002007445.2 Ailuropoda melanoleuca
TGAGGCAAATGATATAACTTTGGATCTTTTCTTTTAGGTTTTTTTAATTCATCCATTCCTCAATTTCTTGTTCAGTGTCCATTATGTGCCAGGAACTTACTTACTTAGTGAGAAAGAAGATTCGAATCAGTTCACATATGTACGTTTTTATTTGCCAATCACTTCCAAGCTCTATTAATACCATAAAACTCAAGGCTTACTCTTGACCTCAAGTGTCTTAACGTATCCCTGTAAAATATACACATGGAATATTGGAATTAGGGGAAGAAAAATCCTGCAAATTTGGAATCCTGAAAATTCAGTCTATTGTAAGCAGATTTTCAGACACATGCAAAAACCATCTTTTAACGTTGCCATTTCCCTCATGGGTGTTTTAAATATTGCCGGTACATGTATATAAATTATATGGTTTTAAAAAAAGCTGCTTAATTTGTAAACATGCCCTGGAGCATCCTGAGAGCATCAAGCCTTTGAATATTTCTTTATGAACTGATTCAATAATAATGA
>NW_023204725.1:0-3928 GCF_002007445.2 Ailuropoda melanoleuca
CCATAACGCCGGGATCACACCCTGAGCCGAAGGCAGACGCTTAACCGCTGTGCCACCCAGGCGCCCCAGGTAGAAATATTTTTAAAGCCTAGCTTTTGTTTTTATTAAGCTGCGTTGTGCTCAAGGAACAGACCGCCCATCACGGTGCACGTGTTTCCGTCTGACGGTACATGCACGCACAGGGAACGGAGGGAGGGCATCTGCCCTTGCAATTTCTTGACATTCTCCTTATGGTCAACAGATGGTCAGTTTTTGTGGCAATTCCACGTATGATAGAATATCAATCATGTATTCAAGCAATCCAAAATGTCCAAACTTAAGTCAAGCTTTTTTACTGTTTTATTTGTTCCTTTTTGGCTTCTTGACCTGTTGCTTTAAATTAGAACAAAGAGCTCTATTTTCCAAAGACCCCGCAGGCTATGGCCTTGTGGCCCAGAGTACAGGAGCCAGAGGCCCCGCCTTGTCCACTGGACGCTTCCCCATCCCCTGCTCCGAGCCACCCCAGGAGTCCCTGAAAGCCAGCTCAGAGGACACAGGTCTCCACTTACCCTTTCCCGTGGGGGCATCTCTCGGGAGGTGGAACTTCCCCGTGCAAGCTCTGCTGGGCCCATTACCCCATCACTCCAGCCCGCCAAGTCCAGTTCCACGTTCCCTGGTGGCAGCAGACACGGGTTCAAACCGCACACCCCATGATGCCTGGACACAGGTGACCGGTGGAGGCCATGACCTGCCCCTTCTCCCTGCTGCCTGTCCACCCCCAGCTCCCAGAATAGCCTGTGGCCAAGGCTGGCCTGTAGTAAACAGCCCCAGGAGCCTCCCTGCTGGGTCCGGGATGAGTAATCCTTAGGAAAACACCAAGGATCTGAGAGAGGTAGGTGCCAGTACCCAGTGGGTGGGTCCCTCTGGGCCTCCCTCCTGGTCCCTTCTGGAATGTTCTCCAGCCATTTGGGCAGGAAAAGCAGTCATCCTCCGCGGATGGGCCTGCAGCACCCAGGACGGTCTTTCTCCAGCCTCTCTGTCTCCTCACCCTGTTATGCAAACCCCAAAGCGTCTTCCGCACCCTCGTCCTGGTGGTGGGGGCCCCACATCACAGATGACGGCCGTATGGGCTCCTCCACGCCGTCCTCCGTCCCTCATTCAACAGGCAGCATTATGCTCTCCTACACTGCCGTTCCTCCCGGGCCTCCCCTCCAGTCACTGAAAGCAGCCGTGTATGAACGGTGACCCCTCAGCCAGGCCTGCTGGCAGTCTCGCACATCCGGGCAAGGTTCAGGGTGCGAGGCTTGCCTCCTCTGCACTTTACCCAGGACCGCGGAGAGACCGGCAGACGTCCCGGCTGCCCCCAGCACTTTAGAGCCATGGCGTCTCCCATGCTGCCTGCCCCCAGGGACCCAGCCACAAAGAACCCAAAGACCCAGCATCCACATCCCATGCCCAGCCGCTTGCCATCTCTCTGCCCGGAAAACCCCTCCCTCCACAACCCACTGGGAATGCCACCCCCACCCCTGCAGCCCATCACCTTCCCCTCACCCCTGCAGGGCCTCCCCGGCAGATTTCCTTGGACGGCAGCCTGGGGACATACTCCCGCTGGGGCGTCCTAGAAAACCCAGAGCTCCGCATCCACGCGCCCTCCCTGGGCTGAACGGGCGGTTGGTCCTGCCTTGTCCCGAGCCATCGGCCCATTCCTCTACTCTCTCGCACACATAGCTCCTCGAAAGTCACGTCTGCCCTTGATCCCCACCACCCTCTGCGTCACGCAGGACTCCTGCCAGCCTCACCACCCCCACACCAGGGCCGTGGGGGTAAGACCACCTGCGGTCAGCCTGTGGGCCGCACTGGCGGCAGGCCCACGTGGCCTCCTGGGTCGTGGTGTTCCTCCTCTGTTCACCTGACCTGCCACACGCCTCCTGGCCTCAGGGGCAGAGGTCCCAGGGCCCAGGTCTCGGCCCTGCCACCCATCCCCTCCCGGTGCTTTGGGCACACCCACCTGTGGCTCTGTGTGTACTGGCGACCCCTGAACCACAGCACCCAGACCCGCCGGGGCCCTCCCTTTCTCCTACCCACGGCGGATCCTTATTCTACTTTAGGACGCGTCTGAGCCAAGACCCGGGGGGCCCACCCCGCCCGGGTCCGAGCCGCCACCTCCCACCCTTAACTGGCTGCACCGCTGTCGCTGCGTCCACACAGCCCCAAGCCAGTCTTCCCTGTCCTGAGACCACCATGTCCCTCTCTGTTCCTAGTCCGCTTACGGCTGCGGGCCTCATGTGGGCTGCCCCACCCCGATATCTCCCCCTCACGCAATTCCAGCTTGAGGAACCAGCCAGACACGCTCCCACCCCAGGGCCTTGACACTTCTGGTCCCCTGCCCAAACGCTCCCAGACCTCCTCATGTGCACGTTTCTAGCCAAACGTCATTTTCTCAGGGCTCTTCCCTGACCACCCTGTATAAATGGCCCTCACCTCACCCTCTCTGCTGTACCAATTTTATTTTTCGACATCATTCTTATTACCACCTGACATATTGTACATTGGTTCACTGGAGCTCTAGCCTTTGGGAGAAAAAAGCCTCCAGAACCTTTCCCTGGTCTCTGACAAGGCCTCATGTCAGCCCCGGGGCCCTTCCCAGAGCTGCCCCGCCTGGCCCACCCAGCCTTTGCTCAGGGACAGGAAGGCAGATAGCTAAGCGAGCTTCAGGCCCTACGTGCGTGTGTCTGTGTGTCTCTGTGCACATGTCCGTATGTGTGTGTGTCTGTGTTTGCTTTTTGTGATTTCCATGGATGAATGGACTGAACCAAATCAACTTGTTCCTCAAAGTATAAAGGGTTTTCGTGCTCTGTCCCCTGCAGCATGCGTGCTTTTCATAGGCCACTTCCTGTGTACCTTAGCCAGCTAACGCCCGACCCCACGTCGGACGGTGGCTTGTGGTCTTCTCTGAGCCCCTGCTCTGCACCAGGGCACAAGGCATGGTGGGAGGCCCTTACGGAGAGGGGCATGTGCATTTTAGGGGAGACAAGCCATAAACAAGAACAGCAGATGTTACCTTCAGATAGTGGTGGGTGTTGCTAGGAAAATAAAGCAGTTGGACACTGAGGAAAGGGGGTGAGGATACTTGGAAACCACCTGGTCAGCGAGACAATGCCTCTTCAAGGTGATAGCTGAGGTGAACCAAGAACCATGCAAGGGAGCCATCCAATGGTGAACAGGAGTCCTGCTAACACCCCAGCTCCCCAAAGGATCCTGCAGGGGAAAATAAGTGCCCTGTGAGCCCCGTGAGGCCCCTACCTGCAGTCTATGATTCATGGGGTCCAGCCACCCCACGGCCACNTGGCTACCCTGAGGGCTAGGGGGCCAGAGGCTGTGGAACCCCAAGGCCAAAGGAGACATGGTGGGGCTCACAGTTCTGCTCCCCCAGTGGAAGCACGAGGGGCTTGCTCACCGACCTCCATCTCAGCTTGGACATCCTCTCCTTGGCCTCCCTGGGTAACCTTGCCCTAAGTTACTCTTCTGCACACAAATGGTGCCGTGTGGGAGGGAGGGGGAGCTCCATGTCCAGGTCAGATCCACCTTCACACCCTGCCCCCTCCACCGTCCAGCCCCTCCTCCAGCTCCAGAAGGGCCCAGGGGCCTTTCCACTTACTTTAAATGGCTTCAGAGACACTTACCTCACCGGCCGGCTGGGTTGGGACTCCTCTCCTTCACCAGCAAGCAGCCAGTGGTGCCTACTGCATGTTAGGGCCTGAGCCAGACGTGGAGATTCAACCATGAGTCTCAAGGATGGAGTACCCTGAAAGCAGGTAAGAGGAAACCAAAGTCCAGAGAGGGCAGTGAGATGCCCAGGGCAGCATAGCAAGTGGACAGAAAGCAGGGGCTCCCTCCTAGGCCCCCTACCACAGTCCTACCAGAGAGGCTGACAATTTGCAGTGCCCCG
>NW_023204726.1:0-2297 GCF_002007445.2 Ailuropoda melanoleuca
CGCCGCCGGGGGCCCGGATGCTCGGCGGCCGCCCACGTGACGCTGTCCGGCCAGCCAATCAGGCCGCGGGCACGCCCCGCCGCGCCCTGCCGCCCGCCCGCCATCTTTACTACTGGCGGCGAGGCCTCCTCACGTGGACGTCCAATACCGCTGCTAGAGAGGTTGGGGCTATTTTTAACTGACTTACCGTGAACGTGACCTCGTTTCCGGGGCCTGGCTCCTTCTCATCCTTTAAATTTTGGCTGGAATGTCACCTTCTCAGGAAGTTGTCCCTAATCATACTAAGTCCCCTCCCTGCATCCTAACGCCGTCTCAACGACCTATTGCTTTCGTTGACAACGCTTGGAGCAAATTTTTAATGTTAATTTATTTGTGGTTCCCCCAGCACCGCCCCACTGGACTGTAGGCTCCACCAGGATAGGGCCGGTGTTTGTCTCACCATGGGTGACCTGGTGCTCAGCCCAGTATTTGGTGCATACCTGGGAAGCGCCTAAGTGTTTGTTGAGTGAATGAATAAACTTCACCTTAAAGATAAAACAATTACCGTCACAACTGATGGAATCAGTGACCTTAGATGGAGGTAACAGCACAGCAAGATCATCGTGGGATGATGTTTTCAAGTATCAAACATGAGATGATTCTCCCTAAGTTCTTAGTGAAACCGGGGACCAGAGGCGCCTGGCTGAATCAGTCAGTAGAGCATGTGGCTCTTCATCTCAGGGCCCTGAGTTCAAGCCCCACATGGGGTGTAGAGATAACTAAATAAATAAACTTTTTTTTTTTAAAGGAGTTGGGGGGGGACAAAGCAGGCAAGTACCTACCCACTGTGTTATGAAGGCATGAAAGCCCCACTTGCTTCTGCTCCCTGCCCTATCATAAATTCTTGACAATTTTTAGGAGCTTTCTAGAGACCTAGTTCCATGTAGTATAACTAATATTTAATGCAATGCGTTTTTTCCCTAGAAGAAGTAATAGATTAGTTGGTCGTTCTAGGTAACCCATGATCATTCCTTCCTCCCCCGCAAGTGAACTGGAGAGAGGAGAAGATGAGAGGGAAATGACAGGTCAGGAGGGTGGAGAAACCCCAGAATAGGACCCCAAGGCCAGGGACAAACAGTGACTTGCCTGCTTTGTGTTTTGCCAAGGGCCTGCCCAGCTCCTGCTCTTTCAAGGCCCCAGTCAGAATGTTGTAGGTGAACTCTGGATTGCAAACTGTGGCACTGTCTTGTCTCTCGTTTTCCTTCACTTAATACATACCTATTGAGTTCCTACTGTGAGGTAGGCTTTGTATTATATTGGGCATGGAACAGGAAACAGAGGACTCACAGTGTTTGCCTCCAAACTTTAGAGTCTAGTGAGGGGTGGAGACAGTAAACAGGCAACCACAACACAGTGTGGTAAATGCTAACATGGGGCAAGTCCAGGGTGCCCAGAAAGCCATTAGCAGGGCACCGGACCCAAACTTGTGAGTCAATGAAGTGTTCTCAAAGCAATCGTATCTAAGCTGAAACCCAGAGGGTGGGTGGAGAGTAGCTACGTGGTGGAGAATGTGGGATGGGAGAGCATTTCTGGGATGGGAAATATGTACAAAACCCAGCAGGACCTGAAGGCTCATATATGGCCCCGTTTGCTTTGTCAGCAAAGAAGCCTCAATGGAACTGGAACTAGCTAGTAATAAAGCATATGTGCCTTTGTGGGGAGTGTCCCTTCTGCATAAGACTAATGGGAATGGTGGCCACGGTCCACAGCTGGTAGGAAATAAAAGATTTCCTGACCCCAATTATTTCCTCTAGACACCACTAACCCTTCATTATCAGCTAAGATGTTTTCATGTGCAGATTACAGAAAACTTAAGGTGGCACAAGAAATGAGCACATTTGCTTTCATACGATAGGAAATCCAGAAACTCCAGGATAATTCAACCACTCAATGGCATATTGTAGGCCTGTACATTCCATTCCACCAGGCTCTGCACATTGGCCTTTGTCCTCAGGCTTATCTCCTTACTGTTGAGAGATGGCCATGGCCACTCCACATACCCTAACTGTAATGGACAGGGACGGAGGAAATGCCCCCATCTTCATTCCTTCCTAAGAGGGAGAGGGAGGAAATGCTTTCCCAGAATTCCCTAGCTGCTTCCCCTCATGTTTCATTAACCTGGCTCAATTAGTATCCTGGGGTTGCTGAAACAAAGCCCACAAACCAGGGTGCTTAAAACAACAAACATTTGGGGCACCTGGGTGGCTCAGTTGGTTAAGCGTCTGACTCTTGATTTTGGCTCAGGTCATGATCTCAGG
>NW_023204728.1:0-507 GCF_002007445.2 Ailuropoda melanoleuca
TGTGTGTGTGTGTGTGTGCGTGTTTTAGAATACAGACTGTCTAATTCAGATTTTAAAACGTCAGTTGTTTGTCTTTCATAACTCTGCCACCAGCTGCAGATCTAACTTCCCGTATTCGTATGTATATGCATGTCCCCGTCGCCTGAACGAAATAGGAACAGCCAGCATTCATTGAGGGTTTAATGTGTGCTAGGCACTGTTCCCAGCATTTGATGTTTATCATCTTGCTTAATCCTCACAGCAGTGGGTGCCATGGGTGCTGCTGTTATTAAATGTTAGATGCTGGAAAACCGAGGGAGAGGGGTGGGTGAGCGGGAGAGTGGCATGCTTGCCTCAGTCTCCTCCCCGTGTCATGTCTGGTGATGTGTCCTGGAAGAGCAGACCCCTGAAGGGAAGATGGGGCACCTTCAGAGTGCAGAAGGGCTGGACCAGGTCTCACAGGTTCCAGACCAACCAACGTGACGTCTGCAGCAGACAAGCCAAGGGGGTCTTTTTGTTTGTTTGTTT
>NW_023204729.1:0-507 GCF_002007445.2 Ailuropoda melanoleuca
TGGATTTTCATTATTTTTATTGGTGTATTTTAATCCTTATATGCCACAAAGAAATCGAACTACTATAAGAAAACATAACAACAATATTTTTTTTTAAATTGCTCCCGATTATATATCAAAAATATCATGTTTTCCCTATTTTTTCTTTTTCAGGAAAATTCTTCACCTTCTCAAATAAATAGGTATAATTTGATACTTAGCATTTTCCCACTTCCCTTAGCTACCTAATATTTCATCTACCAGATATATCATCATGTATTTAGCTATTCTCTCATATTTAACATTTAGGTTGTCTTATAATTTTCCAAAATTAGAAATAATCTTATAATAAATATGTCAGTTCCCATATTCTATTTTTCTCTTTTTAGATACATCTGTGTATACATTTTAGGTCCCACAAAACTAATGTTCATGAATATTATGAACTTTCATAAGGGAAAGTTTTTGCATTAATGTCGGGTTTAGTAATGTAATATAGTCAAGTAATTTTAAAGATTTTTGAGTTTC
>NW_023204730.1:0-507 GCF_002007445.2 Ailuropoda melanoleuca
GAATTGCTTCATCGATGAAGGTAACACCAAACACTTATAGATGAGATAACACCAATCCTTCTCAGACTTTCCAAAAAATTGGAGGAACACTTCCTAACTCATTCTGTGAGGACGGCATTACCCTGATACCAACACTAAACAAAGACCTCACAAATAAGAGAAAATACAGACCGAAATCTTTGATGAATATTGATGCAAAAATCCTCAATACCAGAAAATTAGACTCAGCAACAGCTTAAAAGGATTACATACAATCACCAAGGAGAATTTATTCCTGTGATACAAAGATTATTCAACTATGAAAAACAATCACTGTAAACAGAATGAAGAAACAAAGGTATGTGATCATATCACTTGAAAAAGAAAAAGTATTTGACAATATTCCATACTCTTCCATGATAAAAAGACTCAACAAATTAAGAATACAAGTAAACTGCCTCAATATAATAAAGGTAATATATGAAAAACCCACAGCTAATGTCATAGTAAAACAGGAAAGACTGAAAG
>NW_023204731.1:0-508 GCF_002007445.2 Ailuropoda melanoleuca
AAAAAAAAAAAATGGGTATAGAGTTTCAGTTTGGGATGATGAGAAAGTTCTGGGTAGTCATGATGGTTGCGCAACAATGTGAATGTACTTCATGCCCCTGAGTTGCCCACACAGAGAAGGCTAAAATGGTTAATTTTATTTTAGATATATTTTATGGCATTAAAAATATCAAAAAATATGAGGGTGCTACGTTTATTTTACATTCTCAGTTTTATGAAAAATTATCATAAATATAATATTACTACATTAATTTCAGTGGCATGTACATGATTATTTTATAAAGTGCTAAAAAATTCTCAAGAGTATAATTTAGACATAATGACATTTTAGAATAGGTTGCAAACTTCGACCTGTTGGGCCACACAAATTGGAAACAAATGATGAATATTTCAGTTGCTTCTCAAACTTAGCTTATCAGAAGAATCATTAGAAATAATTCAAGGGGCGCCTGGGTGGCACAGCGGTTAAGCGTCTGCCTTTGGCTCAGGGCGTGATCCCGGCGTTCTGG
>NW_023204733.1:0-508 GCF_002007445.2 Ailuropoda melanoleuca
AAAAACACATTTTTAATACCTGACCAGGCCCCAAGACAATAGAGGTTATTTCCATAGTGTATACATCTGTATTGCTGCCTCATCTAAAACGTTTACACTTCAAACTTGGCAGTCTTTCTTAGTCCCAGGCAAAAATAATTGCAAGGAAGGGATTTGGCAGAAGCCTCTTACACATAGCCTCCTTCAACGAGGTTTAGGGAATTGTGACCCCCAGTGGCCAGGGAGGGACTTTAAAGAAAGAGACCGGCCAGCATTCCGTCAGATCCGTAGCTTCTCTCCCTCGCCCCGTAGAGCGGTTGGCTGGGGATGAGCTCCTGCTTCTTTAATGACGTCCCACTACGGGAACCCCAAAACCATGACCGACCCCGGGCCCTCCTACATCGCCTCTTCGTGGAGCCCTCTGCTGAGTGGCGCCCCCGGGACCAGCTGGGGCCCTGCTGCCCTCCCGACCAGCGGAGGCCCCACTGGGCCACGCGTCTCCCGGCGCCCGGGCTCACCCAGCACGGCC
>NW_023204734.1:0-508 GCF_002007445.2 Ailuropoda melanoleuca
AAAAGGAAGTAACTAAGGGAAAGAAAAATGATGCAAACATTCAGACCAACATTATACAAAAATCTGAGCTCATGATCATGATCATGAGCTGCCTTTCAGGGTTTCCTGGGACACTCCCTCCAGACCCTTACAGCTGACACCTGAAGGATTCTCCCTTCTTAATTCTTAGCCTCTACCATCTGTCCCAGCCCTTCTGGGGCCTCTCAATTTTTGAGGAGATTTTCCAATCACACCAGTTTCTGGGGATCCACTGTCAGGTGGCTGGGGAGAAGGGGATGATATTTTTGTTTCAGTCTCACTCTCTTCTCTGATGGTCTGATCAGAGATGAGTTCAGTGAGAATGGGCGGTGGACTGCAGTGCTGGTGGCAGCGGTGAGGTTCACATGTGGTTCCTCTCCTAGGAGGGTGCAGTTTGTTTATTTATTAGGGTAAGGGCAGTTAACTGTCATCCTTATTCTAAAAACTTTGGATTTTAGGGGACACGGAGAAGACCCAGAAAAAGGTTGAC
>NW_023204735.1:0-3300 GCF_002007445.2 Ailuropoda melanoleuca
TAGATACATTTCTAAATCACAATTAGTCTGAATGTAAGTCTGGTTCACTGTCTTCTTCCAAGTGCCTGGAATAGTGCTGGGCTCCTAAAAGTCACTTCAGAGTGTCAGAAGAGGAGCTATGGTTGTGTCAGCTTTTATTTGGCCCTCCAGATCTACTCTCCACCCTTCTTGAAACTGTTCTGTGCTCAAGAGGCTGACCTGTGTGGACCCCATCAATGGGTGTCCTTGGCCTGGGGTTATTAGCTGGGATCAGCCAATCAGAAGCCATGGCAATAGGTTGTTGGGAGGGAAGACAGTGATGTCATGGTGTTTATTTCCCTGGCTCCCTCCCCAGGTTGTCTCTGCTGGTGATGTTCCTCAACAGAAGGTCACAGTTCCTCTCAACATGGCTCTCCAGACCGTAATTTCTCCTTCTGTGTTCTGATAAGAGCTCCCTCCCATCACCCCGTTAGGCACAGGGATAGTAAGAGCTCTGGGTTACTGCTCTGTCCTTTGTAATTTCTCTATGTCTTACCCACACCTTTGTAAATGGTCTCTTTATTAAACCCCTCTC
This sequence comes from Ailuropoda melanoleuca, assembly GCF_002007445.2. Lineage (NCBI taxonomy): Eukaryota > Metazoa > Chordata > Mammalia > Carnivora > Ursidae > Ailuropoda > Ailuropoda melanoleuca. Next base: position 554 of record NW_023204735.1, read on the forward strand.
AAATGATCTTGAGTTGAATATGCCATCTGTTTCCTGCTAGAGCCCTAACTGATAGAGTGGTCAAGCCAGAGCAGGCTTCTGGAATCTTCTTTTTCCTCAAATCCAGCAGAGGCTCAGATTTATTCACCTGATGGATGTCAAAACCATAAATTTTCCCATCTTAGTTTATCCTAGATTCAGATGGCTGGACTCAACCTTCAAAGGTCGCTGAAGTCCATTTCCCTGCCTCCAGCTAGGAATCCCACCTCCCCACCACCACCCCCGACTGCTCCTGTCAGAGGGAAGTATATCTTACTTTGAAGATCTCCAGGTAAGGAGATACCATAACTCATTTTAGTGTCTTCGTACTCCCAGCCTGATAAATCTCCCTCCTGTCCAACATGAACCCCTCCTGTTACAGGTGAAACCTGTTTCCTTTGTCTGCTCCCTGGCAAGAACGGAACAAAAGATCCTTCATTCCTTGAAAATATGCATTAAATTGTCTTTACCCTCCTCTAGTTCCGAAGTACAGATCAATGAAAGCAGATCCACTGCCCACGCTAGTCTCAGGTCGTCAACTTAGATGTTCCAGAAGAACGCGTCGCCCGTAACAAACTTTTACAAGAATGAGTTCTAAAAGGTTTGTCAGGGGAGGGAGGGAAAGGTGGAGTCCCAGCGTCTGCTGAAAGACCACTGACTGGGCTCCTGACAGGAGTGATGGGGAATTCTTCGTCTCCTTTGATATATTTATCCACTTGGCCATTTATCCTCGCCTGTTATCCTGACCCTGAATTCTGGAGGGTGCTGATTTGCTGGTAGTTACTGGCCCAGACAAAACAGCTGCTTTGTAAACAGAAGTCCACTATGAGGCTTCAGGCATCCGCTGCTTCCCTCCCTCAGTCTCCACCCAGCTGGGCTTCACTGCACTTGAACTCAGCCAGCCGGGCACCTGGATCAGCAACACACCCCAGGGTCCGATAAACCTCAAAGACCACAGACCATTGTTTAAAAATAAATTGTATGGCATTTCAAAGTTTCTCCCCAAATTCTGATGCATGCACACACACACACACACACACACACACAAACGCACACACGAAATCCCAATTACATATTTTAAACCATGTATCTAGATCTTTAAAGTGTTCTCCAACCTGATATGCTTCTTTTTTTCTCATTCCCAGTTGGGTAAACATACTCATTCAGGGCCTTTACCTCGTTCCCACGAAGGCATAAATGATAACATCGGCACTTAACTGATTCCTAATCACTTCGATGCCCAGCCGTGAGACCCTAGAGTCAACATTGGAGTGGGTGCTTGGCTTTTGTCACCCAGTTGTCCCATGTCATCATGTAGTCCTGCCAGTGACCCAGCAAAGTAGATGTGATTAGTCGCATTTCATAAGTGAAGACATGATAAGTCCCAGAAAGGTTAAACTCACCCAGCTGAAAACCTGAGTAAAATCTATTTAGACAAAGACAAGTGCCAGCAACTCCTACTGTGCAATATTTACAACCCAAAAGTGCTTTTACTAGGACTTGTAGGTGCCTCACAGCCCTGAGCTTTTTCCAAAATAGTCAGAGAGAACTCTGAATAATTTTAGCAGCTCTTGAGTATGCTAAACTCTTCTTTAACAAGTCTTGTTTTTCAGAGGGGGCGGTTAATACAGGAACCAGCAAGGAAACCACCGGTTACCCTGAGCACCATTTTCGGGAGGGTGGGGTCTACAGTGGGCTGAGTGGGGAGCATGACTCCTGAGGACACACAACACGACTTATGACAAGGATGAATGGAGTCCTAATCTTCAAAAGCTCTAGAAGTTAAGTCAGAGCGAATCCTCAGTCATGGCACAGGAAGCTGGGTGTTTCCCAATGCACGGCAAGAAGGAGTCAGAGATTCACGCTCTGTGGCCCACTGTCCCTTGAGTGACTGAGCCTCGTGTTCTCCTGGGATAGATCACACACAGGATCTGGATCTAGTTTGGAGCCGAGGGGGAGAGCATTGCTACCCGGCTCAGCAGGCCTGGGTTTGAGTCTCTCCCTGACTGTCTCAGGTGCAGACTCATCTTAACCATCTCATCTTTGAACCTCAGTACTCCTCATCTGTGAAACAGGGGTTTCTTAAAGAAAAGTCCTTGGTAAACAAAGGAAGACCATAAGGAGTTGGCCATTGGATTTTGAGGGTGGTGAGAAATGGAGCATAAAGATGGTGTTCCTGAGTCAGGCTCTGTCTTGGGGAAAGACACCATTAGGGTCCTCGCTCCCTCTCCCTCCCATCTAATGACACAGCTCACTCAGTCCAGAAAACCCAAGAATGGGCCCCCTGCTCTTCGGTATATCTGGCTCACTTCTACTGAGATAGTAACTGGCCAAGCCCAGTTAATACCCATTAAGTCCCTTCAGAAAGCGAGCAGCTCTGCTGCTTCCAGGCCAGCCTGGGCCTGGGGCTCTGTGGCTTGGGCTTCGGGGCTGTGAAGCATAGAGTCCAGTCCGCTCTGCAACCACAGGCAGCACTTCCCCCATCTCACTGGTTCTGTGCAGAAGACCCAAGTGTAGTAGGACAAAATTATCTCGGCCCTTCCACCTCAACTTCCTGCCTTACCGCATCTTATTGAGACTGGATTCCCAATAATTAGGTGATGGAGGACTTTTTTCCTGGATCTCTAGCAAGCTGTTATTTGGTCTCAAAGCACAAAAGATAGTAATGACTCTCTGAGGGAAGGGAGCTCAGATCATGGAGGCTCTGCTAGCTTCTTGGAATGAGAGCA
>NW_023204736.1:0-173 GCF_002007445.2 Ailuropoda melanoleuca
CATCCCTAGTTTTTGATGTGAAGTTCCATGATTCATTACTTGCGTATACCACCCAGTGCACCATGCAATACGTGCCATCCTTAATACCCATCACCAGCCTATCCTATTCCTCCACCCCCCTCCCCTCTGAAGCCCTCAGTTTGTTTCCCAGAGTCCATAGTCTCTCATGGTTC
>NW_023204736.1:4409-10374 GCF_002007445.2 Ailuropoda melanoleuca
TAAGAAATATACAATTATTATAAAAAACTAGGAAGTTCAGATGAAAAAAAAATTTAAATCACCAAATAATGCGGTCACCCAGAAACATCCAGAGTTAAAATTTTATCACCTTAAAGACTTTCCCCATAAGCTATTATGTGTGTGTGTATGTATTTATATGTGTGTATCATGAGCTCACATGTTCATTTTATGTATATGACTCTGTACTCTGTCATCTATTTCAAAGTTTCTTCATGTCAGTAAATAAAATTCCGTTCTGCCTTGGGAAGCAATGTGCATAGTAGTTAAGAATCCAGGATTTGGGGCCTCTTGGGTGGCTCAGTCGTTAAGCATCTGCCTTCAGTTCAGGGCGTGATCCCGGCGTTCTGGGATTGAGCCCCACATCAGGCTCCACTGCTGGGAGCCTGCTTCTTCCTCTCCCACTCCCCCTGCTTGTGTTCCCTCTCTTGCTGGCTGGCTGTCTCTCTGTCAAATAAATAAGTAAAATCGTTAAAAAAAAAAAAAGAATCCAGGATTTGAATCCAGATGGGCTCTACATCCCCCTACTACTTAATAGCTATATGACCCAGGTGGGTTACTTATCTTTTTAAAATTTCAGTTATATAGTTATATCATGTATTATATTTATAATAGCTATATTGTACATATAGCTATATAGCATTTCACTTTATGGATATACTAACTTATGGCATATTTAGATTAAGTCTCCCCTATCCTGTAATATAACTTTTGAATTCTAAAGCTAGATTTTATATTTTTATAGTTGTTAAACTTTATCTTGTTGATATCAACCCAATATTTCAGGCTTTGGAGTAATTTAAAAATACTTTTCAGTATTTATCTCTTGGATCTATGTGTCACATACAAATTTGATCATTGGACACTTTAATCCAATTTACAGATAAAAGTGTCAAACATAGGAAATGTGGTAGAGAACTGTATGCTTCATTGTTGTTACTACTGCAGTTGCACGCCCTCCCGCATTGTCTTGGGGATGTTAATCCACTAACCGACATACTTTGGTTAGGGTTAGTGAGTGTTGAATCACTCCAGCTGACGGGTGTATTCCTGATCAGTTTCTTTCTCTGGTCCCAAGCAAGGGCAGGAGAAATCCTGCCAGAAGTCCTGATAGAATAAGAAAACAGTTGACCCTTGAACAGGCAGAGGCTAGGGCTACCAACCCCTGACCTGTCTAAAATCGGAGTATAACTTTTGACTTCCCCAAAACTTGACTACTAATAGCCTATTGTTGACCAGAAGCGTTACTGATAAACTAAACAGCCGATTAACACATATTTTGTATGTTATATGTACTATATACTATAGTCTTATAATAAAGTAAGCTGGAGGAAAGAAAATGTAACTAAGAAGATTATAAGGAAGAAAGAATACATTTATAATACTGTTTTGTATTTACTGAAAAAAACCCTCATGTAAGGTGGACTCGCACAGTTCAAACCTGTGTTGTTCAAGGGTCAGCTGTCTATTGTCTTTTACAGCTTTCTCACAATGTCCAGTAAGAGTTTCATAAGAATAGATAAGGCTAGATTAGTCTGATGAATTTCTAGCGACCTAATACTAGCTCCTTGAAATTTTGACATTTTTATTAATAATATAGGGGCTATGGACCTGTGATTTAAAACATTAATACCTCTGGAAAAAGAAAATCTGTAGCAAAAATCCATACCAACATAAAAATATGAAAGATCCACTACAGCCTTTTACTTAGAAAGGGATGAGGGGTCAGGGGAAAGTATGGTTTGGTGGAGTAAAGGAAAGAAAGGAGAAAAAAAGATGGGTTGGAGGATGGGGGGTGGATTTTTATTTGCTTCATTATTTTCCCCTTGAGATAGCACTGTATCTCAAAAACAGGAGGAAAGGACAGGCCATAGTAGTGTTATGTTCAATAAAATCATTATAGAACTAGATACATATAAATAAATGCTGCCCACACATCTTATAAAATGTATGTGTTTATTATTTCCTGTTTACCTGGGGGTAATAATGATTATTATTAGAATAACATAATACTTTTAAATAATATTGTAGTTATGCTCTGCAAAGCACTCACTTACTGTTTTTAGTTCCTCAGTATACCTCAGTAAGTTGGTAGGGTATCTCTCAAAAGGGAAAAGGAACATAAAAAGATTAAGTGATTTTTCCCAGAGGTTCTGAGCACATTATTAATGGAATTAAGACCATAAACCAGAGGCTATGTTAGCAGGATCCTCATCTGGAATTTAGTAGAATTTTTTTTACCTTCTATTCTGGAAGAGTGAGCCAGGCTCAAGTAGTTAGTTCTAGAACATCTGAAATCCACATTCCACCTATTTCCATAGCCTCTTCTCCCACAGTTCCACATACATCATCTCATGCTCCGGGAACACCAAGCTGCCTGTGGTTTTCTCCACCAATGCTGTGCCATGCCTTTGTGTGTTAGCTGTACGTGTCCATCTAAATAAAGAGCCCTTCACCTTTCTTTACCTGGAAGATTCTTACGCCTGTATCACACTCCTCCAGGAAGCCTTTTTTGAGCCTCCAGATAGGGCTTATGCATGGCTGTTCTAGCACTGCACATTGCAAGGCCCTTGATGATGCAATGATGTCTTTCTATGCCATAACTTTTCTGTACATCCAGAACCTAACATGGAGGGAGAGTGCGCAAATATTGTTAAAGTGGGCTAAACTGACAAGTTAACATCCTTAAAGAGGATGTGAGTGTAAATCTAAATCAATGAACAAATAAGTACTTTTAGATTATATTCTATTTAAAAAGAAATTTAGTTTGATTTTTTTTGAAAATACAGTTTTCAAATGATTATTCTAGCTATAGCCATTGTTTGTGTTGTTACACATCTAATTTGTGCTTTGCCCAATTGAGCAAACATGAGTATTTTTTATCCAGAAGCAACATGTGTTACAATTTCAATGGCTAATGGGTTTGTAAGGTTCTTTAAGGAAGCAGTTCTATTTGAATTCAGAAGACTTAAGAGGTTGAAGGAATCTTTACCAGAAATCATAGCATTTTGACAATATCTATCTTTTAAAACATTCTGACATCCAAGTGATTTGATTAATTTAGATTTTAATAGGTATGAGGGAATTTAAAAATATTATACCCACAGGATAATTTATTCATGGAAGATCATTTTATAAGTGATGAATTTCATTCCTTCTTTTCTGGTAGAAATAGAAAAAATGTGGTTTGCAGCTGCTAACTTAATAATTTTACTGATAACTAAGAATGGAACAGATCTTGCTGTGAATTATATAATCAGCTTAAAAAGCACTCCATATTCTTTCTGTGACAGAGTATGAAAAACACAAAGCAGAGAATATGGTTATTTGAATATTTTCCCTGGCAGAAGCTTAACTATATTGTATTCAATAGTATAGTCAGAGAAAGATTGGGTTAGAATGATCAAAACAGCCTCTCAAGGAATGTATCTTAATGTCAGCCTTGAGTGGCTTTTGTTTTTCCAGCTAAGGAAATCTAACAGGATACTAAAAAACATTAACCTTCAAAATATGTTTAGATTTTGCTATGCTTCTAAGGAGGCAATATGAGAATATGAGAGCTATGTTTAGTAGGCTTGACCCATAGAATTTGTAGAAAGGGGTCACTTAAATTTAGTTTGAAAGCCACCACCTTTGCACGTGACTATCTCTAATATCACACCCCTCCAATCCATTCTCCACGCAGCTGGTACAGTTATCTTTCTGAAGGCAAATCTGATTATGTGATTCATCTGTTTAAAGCCCTTTAGTTGTGGAATCTAGACGTCTTAGCTTGGCAGAATAGGTCTTCTGTAAAAAGGTCTTGCAATAACTGCCCTTAAAATTCATGCTTAAGCTCTAAGGAGCCACTCTCAGTACCCAAAGTAACTCAGCCCTTAGCTACTTCTTATTATTATACGACCATCCCTGTCTGCCTGGAATGGTTGGTCTCTGTCCATCTCCCAGAAGAATTGATCACTCTCTCCTTGCAATCATAACTGCTCTACACCACTGTTCTTCCAAGCCACTGCTAACCTTTTTGTATGTGCAATTACCCTTCCTCCTTAGACTCTAAGCTCTTATTATCTCTGCATGATACTTGGTCGAATAGATTTATGAATGGATTCGCTGATACCTGAGAGACAAAATGAATGTGGCTACTCTCAAAAACAGTATCCTTCATGGAAGTTTTGCCAACGATTGCAGTGGAAAGGGTCTCCAGCTTGGGATGTTTTCCTGAGCTTTTTATTTATTATACTCACTAATTTTGTTTTAATGTTGTAGTTGAAAACATTGGAGAGCAGTAGCTTTGGTTTCTAATTTTAATTCTTACTCGAATACTTACATTCCTGCAGAAGAAAATACTTTAGGCTAGGAAAGGCAGCATAGTCAGCAAAATTCTCAATTTTGACCTTATTTTCCCCCATGGAAATGTGTCTTCTGTTAACCTTAAAAATGAAAATTGCCGGTTAATTTACCAGCAAAAATGGCTTTATTTGGGAATAAAAGAGAATTGTAATTGGGACAAGCAAGCTGTGGCAAAATGGCAGGTGGGTCACTTAGTCTTTCTATGTCCCTTTTCCCTTTTGAGAGATACCCTACCAACTTACTGAGGTATACTGAGGAACTAAAAACAATAAGTGAGTGCTTTGCAGAGCATAACTACAATATTATTTAAAAGTATTACGTTATTCTAATAATAATCATTATTATGCATAGAGTGAACCACCCCAGGTAAACAGGAAATGGCAGGACAGGTACACTTTTTTATGGAGGAAAGGGTAAGTTAAGAAGGCTGTTGTAAGCTAAAAGGCTATTGGAGTAAACTGGAAGTTTGAAATATTGTGGCTTCTCATTGGCTGAACTATTGAGTGGGGGTGGAGAGCATAAGGGAAGCATTTCTTCCTCCTGCTGGAAGAGTAAAGTAGTATCCATGTGCAAGACCAAAGCTGTGGAAGGTCAAATCTGTCACTTCTTCTTGGGCCTGAAGTTGACCACCAGTGGTGGGGTGTGAGGGCTCCCCCTGTCCAAGCTTCCTGACTCCATTTTAATGAGGTTTCCCCTTATTAATTTTCACACTTCCAGAATGTGGCCATTGACCCATTTTGCCCTCCACTGGTGTTTTTTTTATAATAATTTTTTATTATATTATGTTAATCACCATACAGTACATCCCTAGTTTTTGATGTGAAGTTCCATGATTCATTACTTGCGTATACCACCCAGTGCACCATGCAATACGTGCCATCCTTAATACCCATCACCAGCCTATCCTATTCCTCCACCCCCCTCCCCTCTGAAGCCCTCAGTTTGTTTCCCAGAGTCCATAGTCTCTCATGGTTCATTCCCCCCTCTGTTTCCCCCCTCTTTCTTCTTCCCTTTCTTCTCCTACTGATCTTCCTACTTCTTATGTTCCATAAATGAGTGAAACCATATGATTTGTCTTTCTCTGCTTGACTTATTTCACTTAGCATTATCTCCTCCAGTCCCATCCATGTTGCTGAGCTACCCTATGATCCAGGAATTGCATTACTGGGTATTTACCCCAAAGATACAGACATAGAAAAGAGAAGGGCCATATGCACCCCAATGTTCATAGCAGCATTGTCCACAATAGCTAAATTGTGGAAGGAGCCNCAATTGCATTACTGGGTATTTACCCCAAAGATACAGACATAGTAAAGAGAAGGGCCATATGCACCCCAATGTTCATAGCAGCATTGTCCACAATAGCTAAATTGTGGAAGGAGCCGAGATGCTCTTCAACAGATGAATTGATTAAGAAGATGTGGTCCATATATACAATGGAATATTACTCAGCCATCAAAAAACCGATTTTTCCACTGGTGTTTTTGGTTTGGTTTACGATTTGCAGAAGATAAAATGTGGGAAAGGCATCACCATTTTTAGCTAGATTCGTAACTATTTAGAGTGAGTCTATGCTATTTTGTTCCTTGAGCTGTCACTA
>NW_023204737.1:0-1653 GCF_002007445.2 Ailuropoda melanoleuca
GACTATGGACTCTGGGAAACAAACTGAGGGCTTCAGTGGGGAGGGGGTTGGGGGAATGGGATAGACTGGTGTTGGGTAGTAAAGAGGGCACGTATTGCATGCTGCACTGGGTGTTATATGCAACTAATGAATCATCGAACTTTACATCAAAAACCAGGGATGTACTCTATGGTGATTAACAATATAANTTAACATAATATAATAATAAAAGTTATACTAAAAAAAGTCTGTGTCCTGATGCCCCTAACTGTTGATTCCCTCTGCGACCCTGGTGTGCTGGTCCTACGTGGGGAGGGGCATTATATATTCTAATGGTAAACCCCTGTGACTCAGTTGGACTGGGTGTGGGACGGGACCCTCATGAGGTGTTCCAGAGATTACCTCATTCCTTAAGCACAGGACACCCAATGAGAAATCTCTTCCGTGTTGCAGGTGCAGAGTGGGGTGTGGGATTGGCAGCATCCTGGCTTCCGGGATATGCTGGAACATGAGGTCCAAGATCACATCTGAGGGTCTGTGCTCTACCCGTGGGGACCAGGACACCCCATCAGTCATGCCACCTGGAATCTGTGGGTGTTCAGAGATTTGGGAATCTGACCTCCTTCCTTTGGCTCATCCCATAACCTCAGGGCAAATTGTAAATGAGGAGCTTGGCATTGGTAATTACGTAAAGTACTTGCTAATACTAGGGAACAAAGGATGTCCAGAGAAGGAACAATGAATACAGAAATGATTAAACAAACAAGAAAAGCAGTATATAACTATGAATTGTATCAGGAGTTCTCAGTGGAATCAAAGAAAGCAAACAACGTGAACCTGCTAATTTGAAACCTTACAAGAATCTTCCCCTACTACCATGTGTGTTGAAATCTGCTGTGTGTGAGACAGAAGCTTAGGAGGAGAGGAAAAGAGAGAGAACATGTAACAGAGAAAATGACTTGGCCATAATAGATTCATAAATCATAAAGTCTTTATAATACATGTAGGAACCTGTCCATGAGGACCTCAAAGGACAGAGAAATCAAGGTAAAGAACCTCCATACATCAGACGCTGTGTGAAAGTTCACTTCCAGCTTCCCCTTCATTCTCCTATTTCCCATGAGTATTTGGGGTCTGGATGGAGATGGGGGCACTTCCTGGGGCTTGATCCCCTTTAGATGCCTGTGTAGTAGGGTCTGCCTGTCTCACGTTTTGTGGGAAGGGAACACCTCTCTTTCTGACTCAGGTAAATGTGTTCCTCCCTAGAACAATCTGTCTCAGGGTGAGTAAAGGGCCTTATGGGTTGGATTTTAGGTGTTATTTTTTATTTAAATTCAATTAGCCAACATATAGTACATCATTAGTCTCAGATGTAGTGTTCAACAATTTATCAGTTGCATATAAACATTTCTGTTCCATGGATGTAACTAGACGGTAGCATTCTGAGTAAATTAAGTCAATCAGAGAAAGACAAATATCATATGTACGCGGAAAATAAGAAAAAGTGCAGAGGATTATAGGGGAATGGAGGGAAGACTGAATGGGATGTCATCAGACAGGAAGACAAAAAAGAGAAACTCCTAACTATAGGAAACAAACTGAAGGTTATGGAAGGGAGGTGGGTGCAGGGATGGTGTGACCGGGTGATGGGCATTAAGGAGGGCACTTGATGTG
>NW_023204739.1:0-508 GCF_002007445.2 Ailuropoda melanoleuca
CCCCCAAGAAGTTGATAGTTCTGTAAAAAGATAATATAAATACACAAATAATTACCTAAAGTGAAATATGATGGGTGATCTTGCAGAGAGGCACTAATAATTTCTCTGGTCTCTAGATCTGTGTATGGCGATTGGGAGGACATGATCAAGTGGATGATCTTGACATTCTCCATGAAAAAGTTAAATGTCAGATGAATTTTAAAGGATGAGTGAGTAAGATTGTCCACAGGAGGGTATATTATACATCTTGTGAACAGCATTAACAATGGGGCGGATATAGGAAACTCTAAGCTAAGTCAGAAGACAGCTTGTGATTTAGTTTAGCTGGAGGAAAGGATGCATATGGGAGAGATCAATGGGAGACAAATGAGGAAAGCCAGGGGCATATTGACAAAAGTATGACTATTATTTTGCACTTGGCAAGAGGGAGGCATACAGGACTTATTTTTTAAGAAAAGTAATAATTTTGGTACACATAGGAGGCTCATTTTTTGAGGTGGGTTGGGGT
>NW_023204740.1:0-508 GCF_002007445.2 Ailuropoda melanoleuca
TTTCCATTGGAATCGTTTTTAATATTTAAATACAAAAAGTGAGCACTTACTTTTTTTCTTTTTTAGACAGACACCGGTCTCTCATAGCCAAAATGGGCAGAGGACATGAGCTCCTGCTCTGTCCTCCACAGTCCCCATCCTATGGTTGAAACTGCTGCCCAGCCCTCCCTCCTTTCCAACATAGAAATTCACAGTGGCTGCTTTACACTACGGCTGTAATGCATTAATGTATTTCATATCATGTGCATGTCCCTTCCCAACATCTCCATGCTTAAAAACAAAAATGGTCTGGGGTACATCCTTCCCAGTGGCATCAGTTCCTGTGCCACAATGGGACAGTGAGATCTTCCGATCATGAGTGATTTAGTGAAAGGGGCGGGATGGCCAGAGCTGGAGTAACCGTCTGCATTGCTGCACTCTGGTATCAGAGTGACAACAGAAGAAATGGGACAGCGTGGAGGGCACAGTTGCAAGTTGGGAGTCTCCGTGAGACACTGGGGAGAATTCT
>NW_023204741.1:0-508 GCF_002007445.2 Ailuropoda melanoleuca
CTCTTAACTATAAAGAACAAACTGCTGGTACCAGAGGGGAGGTGGGTTGGGTGGATGGGCCAAATGGGTGATGGGGCTTAAGGAGGGCACTTGTGATGAGCACCAAGCGTTGTATGTAAGTGTTGAATCACTGAATTCTAAACCTGAATTAATATTACACTGTATGGTAACTAACTGGTTTTGAAATAAAAAGTTGAGGGGAAAAAATAGAGAATAAAAACTGGGAAGCAGAAACAAAACCATGTAAATTCTTTAAAACACCAATTAAACATTCTAGAAATAAAAAAGTTACTGATGTTTTAAAAAATGCAACAGGGGTTCCTGGGTGGGGCAGTTGGTTAAGTGTCCAACTCTTGGTTTTGGCCCAAGTCGTGATCTCAAGGTCTTGAGATCAAGCCCCGTGTCATGCTCCACACTCAGTACAGTCTGCTTGAGATCCTCTCTCCATCTCCCTCTGCCCCTCCCATTTGCGCTCTTGCTCTCTCTCTCTTTAAAATCAGTCAATCAG
>NW_023204742.1:0-508 GCF_002007445.2 Ailuropoda melanoleuca
AACCAGGGGCTCAGAGGCCGGAGATGGGCTTGTGCCTGGGGCACCCGAAGATCAGCAAGGAGGCCCGGGGGGCTGGGGCAGGGTGGGGGGAGCTCAGGAGCCTGTGCAGGGACTCTGGCTCTATCCCCAGGAATATGGGAGCCACGGGGGGTGTGAGCACAGGAGAGAAGCAGCCGCAGTGGTGTTTTTCAAGGCTCTGTGCTGCTGTTCCATGGAGAAGACACCTCTGGGGACCGGAGTGGCACCGTTGGGAGGAAGAATCCGGGCTGTGGGTGATGGTGGCTCGGATCAGAGATGGGCTGTGAGGGGTAGAGACAAGGAACTTATTGAGGTATCCGGCACAGCCCCTGGCACACAGTAGGCCCTCAAAGATGGTGGCTGTGATGATCGCTATGGCAGGTGCCGAGAATCCGCGACGGAGTCTCCCGGCCGCCTGCGTTCCTCTGTCTGCAGCCCCATAACTATGTTTTCAGTGTCTCGGGGGGTTAAAAAGGACAAATCCTTGGGC
>NW_023204743.1:0-508 GCF_002007445.2 Ailuropoda melanoleuca
GGATGAATTAGGAGTCTTGAGTTTCTTGTGGTGATTTAGCTAAACAGGGATAAAGGGCGTAATGAGACATAATGAGATGGCCTCAAGGCAAATAGAGAAGGAGATGCTCTAAAGTGATTTTTATTCATGAGTATAGTTTCCTTAAGAATAGAATCTGTGCCTGATTTACCATTTTACCAGTGATTGCTTATCATCTCCCAATCAACGAAGGACTTGACACTTTGTAGATGCTCAATAAATATTTATTGAGTGAATATTTGAATGAATAGTCCATGTTATATGAACCCATAGTAACAAAGAGCACCTTGCTTATGGATGTTCACGCCCCTTCTGCTACTCTTTGGCCCTATCTCAGAGAAAATGTGAATGTAAATTGGTGCAACCATTGTGAAAAACAGTACAGAGGTTCCTCAGAAAATTAAAAATAGGAGTACCATATGACCCAGTAATTCCACTACTGGGTATTTACCTATGGAAAATGAAAACATTAATTTGAAAAGATAAGTAC
>NW_023204744.1:0-508 GCF_002007445.2 Ailuropoda melanoleuca
TGCTAGAAGAAAGCAAGTGTTTATGGGTTGAATTCCCACAGCACTCTGTAACCGGCCTGCCACCCAATTCCAGGACCATGGGAGGCCCAGAGAGAAAGAGAGAAAGAGAGAGAGAAAGAGAGAGAAAGAGGCAGTTGCAGGCCCGGAGGCATGGAAACACTTCAGTACTCTGGGTCCATGTGGGCCTTAGTGTCTTTGAGGCACATTTCTCCACTGCTCAGGAAAGAAAAAAAAAAAGGCAATCATTGCCAAACTGTTTTTGCTCGTGTTTCTGTTTCTGGCAAGGAATAAGTATTTCTAACGGATTAACTCTTTGCTAGTACTGTCAAACTCTGCATGCTTGATACTGCTTTCCCACGTGCCTCTTTTTCTTCTGGTGTGATCTGTCTACAGCGACATCACTCATGCCCCAGAAAAAGGGACAGAAGAGCAGGCATGGACTATCAATACAAAGTTAACACAGCTGTCACAGTGAGAGAGCGTTGCCTGGTAGAGAAATGGCCCTCTG
>NW_023204745.1:0-508 GCF_002007445.2 Ailuropoda melanoleuca
AATTTTACCTCAACACAACAAAAACAAAAACAAAGACTGCCCAGACAGGTCAGCGACCTGAATCTCTCTAGCCAATCAGGAGAGAGAACCTGATTGGTCCAGGTAGGATCAGGTGCCCAGGCTGGGCCACAGGGTCACAGAGACCAAGCAGGGCTGAGGGGGATTCACCCTTTCGGGTGGGGACACAGTGTTGAGCAGAGAGGGGTATGGGCTGGGCAGCTGTCCTGAAAGATGTCTACTTTAAGTATATATAAAAAAAAACCAGTATTAAAGAGAATTTTAGGAAAAAAAAAAACCACCCATAATTCGAGCATCTTAATTATGACAGTCTTTATTTCTGCAAATCCTTCCAGTATTTGTCCACAGGCCAACATATTTTTCTGAGTTGTAATCACTGTGTTTGTGCTGTTTGTTTCCTGTTTTTATCACTTCCCATGATATCACAAACATTTCCTTCGTTTCTAAATCACCTTCATAATTATCCTTTTTAATGGCTGCATAACATTCA
>NW_023204746.1:0-508 GCF_002007445.2 Ailuropoda melanoleuca
TATTTTGCCTATTTCCTTTTTCTGATTCTCTTCTCTGAAGTGAAAACAGGGTAGGTGGGCAGGTGCAGGTTGAAGGAAAAGTTCCCTCCTCTCTAGTCTCATTATTTGCATGTCCCAGAGAGAGATCCCCTTTGCTTTCCATTTTTCCTAGTCGCTTTTCTCTTCTTCCACACTTCCACGTGGGAATCTCTTTAATGTCAGTTGGCAACTTGCTCAGAATAAATACATACATGATACATGTAGGATGACTAACCATGAAGCAGATATAAAATCATCATAATGCTCTATGTCCTTGTTCCAGCCCTTCAACTTAAAAAAAAAAAAAAAAGACATCTTAGTAAAAGTTACTGACGTCATCACCAAAGCCTTGTCTGTTGCAAGAATGTGGCTTCCAGGGCCCGTGTTTCACTTATTTGGACACTTCTAATTGAGGCTAAGAATAAAGCAGAGGTTGTATGACCCTGGTTAATCCTTCTGCAATCAAAGCCTTTCAAATCCACATCAGTCT
>NW_023204747.1:0-1661 GCF_002007445.2 Ailuropoda melanoleuca
TCTGTGATAAGAACTGACTTCTTTGGTTTTTATAGCCATTAGTTTAGTTCATTCATATTTTGGAGATACACACCCTTGGCTCCCAATCCATTACTTGCTTTCCTCATAAGCTGTACCTTTTTTCTACTGACTTATTCCTGAAGAGCCAGCTCATTCCACTGGGCTTCTTTCTGTAAAAGAAAACATGTTGATGTTGAAAGTTTATTTCCCTCAGCAAGTCTTCCTGTGTATTGACCACATGCTGCTTTAACCTCACTACAGCTAGCTCTCTCCCACACCAACTTATACTGTGATGCATAAAATCAAAAAAGAAGAAAGGACACACAATGTTTTCACCTTGAAATGTACCACTTATCCCTTTCTCAGGATTGGATGTAGCATCATCAGTGGGAAGAGTCAAGAAATCTTTTCATTAACCTGATACAGATTAAGGAAAACACTCTCCCCAGTTTGATCTGTTGGCTCAATCTGACTTTGGAGGCCCAGATCTGGTGATCAAATCAAAATGAAAAATAGGAGGTAAAGATATAACTGCTTAGACTGAGCTCTGGTATACGCCTTAGAAAAGCATAATAATAACAATAATAATTAACAACTACTTATAATCTAATATGAACCAGACATTTAGAACATTTCATATATGTTTTATATACTTATTCACGCAATCCTCCTAACAATTTTGTGAGTTGGGTACCTATAAAAAATTGAGGAACACAGAGATGAAATAAAAAGCCCAAAGTCACACAACTATAAATTATTCTGGCTCTTGAAAGTTCCTGAGGTTTTCATATTATTCAGTTAGCTCACCAGGAAAGGAGACTAGACAGAGATTCATGTAGAACCATAAATGGAAATTGACGACCAATTCTCCTAATCCCGCAGTGGTAGTTAAGAGTCTGAATGGAACCCGCATCCAGTGAAGGGAACTTGCAGGGTAGTGTAGTATGCTCTAAGAGGAACACAAGAGAACGATAATACATGGTTTCTACCAGCCCACGTTTTATATTCTAAAGGTAAACTTAGATATTCATATGAAACAATTAAACAGTAATTCAACCCAATATATATTTATTCCAGTCAATGCAATAGACAGTTGCTTGAGCTGGCTCAGTTTTACAAACTGACTAAAGATGACAAAATCAGGGTCTGCTTTCAAAAAGAAGAAAGATGAAGGAGGCATGGGATCTGTTTGGAGGATCTCAAGGTTTGGTAGAGGGAAAAGCAGGCTTGTAAATCATCCATTAAAATTTCAGTGTGGTCAGTGCACTCAGGCACTAGGTGCCTAAGAAGTTGTGACTGGCATTTTCTAGAAGACCAAGGAATTCTTGCAGGGAAGATAATGCTTAAGCTAAACCTTAAAGGATACATCTTTAATATTCTATAAACGGAACATTTCTCATTTGAAAACATATTTTCTTTCTTAAACAAAACCATTGATTCTATTTGGCATTTCCCTGGNAAAAAGAAGAAAGATGAAGGAGGCATGGGATCTGTTTGGAGGATCTCAAGGTTTGGTAGAGGGAAAAGCAGGCTTGTAAATCATCCATTAAAATTTCAGTGTGGTCAGTGCACTCAGGCACTAGGTGCCTAAGAAGTTGTGACTGGCATTTTCTAGAAGACCAAGGAATTCTTGCAGGGAAGATAATGCTTAAGCTAAACCT
>NW_023204748.1:0-982 GCF_002007445.2 Ailuropoda melanoleuca
CCTTCCTTCCTTCCTTCCTTCCTTCCTTCCTTCCTTCCTTCCTTCCTTCCTTCCTACCTATTTTCTCTTTCTTTCTTTCTCCTTCCTTTCCCCTGCCCTCTTTCTTTCGGAGCCTTATCAAGAGCTAGGATAGTGGAAGCCTTATTCTACAGGCTAAGTTCTCCTCGGCTGGCCCTTCCTTGCCCACTCTTTATTCCTCCATCCCCACGCAATCAAGAGTAGAGGGCATGAAATGAAGTCAGTGGTAGGGCTGGGCGATCATGGCTGTGGGGGTGGACCCCAGACTCGGTGCACGGCCTGGCCCTCCCTCTGCTTCTTTGTCTGCTTTGGGAGACTGCAGGGCTCTGCTTTGGACCTCATCTCCTGGGGCTGGATTATGGCTCTAAAAGGATGAGTAAAAAATTCCAGGAACAGGCTTGGTCTCAGACAGGAGCCGGTTAATTACTTCTGTGAAAATGGAAACCTTGGTCTCCTGATATGTGCAATGACAGGCACCAGAGGAATTTTCCAGTACAAGAGAGGAATGAGTTTTCCAAGGACAGGCTGACTGAGAAAAGCCACCATCTGACCATGCACCAGAATTAGGTAACATGACCCCCCTGGGGTGGCAGCGATGACCAGCTGGAATAGCGGCCAGGAGAACAGTGACGCTCCCTGCTACCTTCCAGGTGTGTCGCCAAGATCTGCCACTGATGTGAATGGTGACTTAGGGACGGCTGGCACACCTGGGATGCCATTTCCAGTGAGGAGAAGGGGACGATCTTGACTATTGTGCTTTGGAAGGAGGTGGTGATAAGGAAGGGCTAAAACGAGATGGGTTTTTAGAAATCTGTGACAGAAATGGTCTCTATTCAGCAGCAGATGTTACGGTGGTTTCCTTCCATTAAATCAGTTTTTGCTCCCTTTGTCCACTCTCAGGCCCCCCTCTATGTGGGACGCTGTTCCGTGAACCAGGCCCACGAAACCCAACTGTGTCAGTCCC
>NW_023204749.1:0-508 GCF_002007445.2 Ailuropoda melanoleuca
ACAATTTTTTGTCACCATACAATTACTTTTTTCTTTTATTTTAGAATGAAGTCTTACATCATAATGCTTGGGAATCATATTATTCTGGATGATTACCAGCTGTCATCATTACTGAGGCTGAAACGACAGACTATTTCAAGACATGAGTTCATTCAGATTTTTGAAAAGTCAATTAAATTATTTTTCTGCATTGAAATCTTACAAATTCTTGAATTCTCAAAACAATTTTTTTTCCTCCAGTATTTTTTTATTCTGAGAACTGAAAGGCATCAAAGCAAATTTCCGGTTAGGAGACATCCAATGATCTTAGCAAGAAATATCAAGACCATTGATAGCAACACAGATTTGCCCTCGGGCTGGTGTCTTCAAGGAGTATTCTCTTCTGTTCATCCCTTACCGTGCCTGCTAACACTTTGCTAAGTGTTGAGACACACAAAAGTGTGTTATGCAGCCAGAGGCCGAGACCTCTCTGCACTGACCTTCAGACCAGCCAAACCATCTTACGATC
>NW_023204750.1:0-508 GCF_002007445.2 Ailuropoda melanoleuca
ACACACACTTTCTTAATTTCATGCTTCATCGCACAACATTGACTCGCACGGATCACCATGCATCTTTCTCCCAGAACAAACACTGATCTCCTGATCCTCTTGCCACCCATGCCCTTTGTCTGTCCCTTCAAAGCCACTGTCAGACTCACCCCTAGAGCAGCTTGGCAGCTCTGGCCCCCATTTGTTTTGGGCTTGGCATTGCACACTGGATGGGCCTTTCATGACAAAGCCGGGCTCACAGGTAAACCTCACGATTTCATGTAAGGAAAATAAGGTTTTGTTCTCAGATACCCTTATTGCATGTTCAATGTCTGGAGGTGTGCATTTATCAGGTATGATGCACCGAGGGGGAGGGCCGCTCCATATGCCAACGCGATTGTCTTTGCTGGTGCAATATATTGAGGAGTTGCCCACAAGCTCAAACAGCTTCTTCCCTCTCGGTCCAGGATGGCAGCGATAGGTCACCACGATTCCATATGGAAACCATTCTCTGCCGCTGCTTAAGAAT
>NW_023204751.1:0-508 GCF_002007445.2 Ailuropoda melanoleuca
ACACCCGAGTCTTAAAACTCAGTGAGGACCACCTTTTCCCTTTCAGGCTCTCTCAACCCGTCCACTTCCAGTCCTAGCTTTGATTAATCTTGTCCCTTTTCCCCACCTAACTTTTGCCACTGGCTCTCTCTCATTTAAAAAATCTCCATCAGAACATGAATTTGCTCTGTTCAGAACTTTAACATCACGAACAATAGATTCTAACCTTTGCCACCATTTTTTTTGGGGGGGGCGGTTGGTGGGGGAGGGGGTGGAGCCGAGCAAATGGTTATTCTCCGGCACGGCTTCTACTGCAAACAGCACAGAGGCCTTTGAGCTAATTACATTCTGTAGATCTGAGCCAGCTAACAGAGCTTCACGCTGACACTCGGATACATCTGGGGCTGATAACAATTGCAAATACTCAGGGCACACTTTAAAAAAAAAAGGGCTTATGTTACAATGTGAAACAGCATGTTTTACAGTCCTCAGAACGGTCAGATAAATAAAACAGCTCGGAGTCCAGAGC
>NW_023204752.1:0-508 GCF_002007445.2 Ailuropoda melanoleuca
TCTTCACAGAACAGCCAGAGAGACTTGTAAAATCCTCAACCATTTAATGCTGCTTTTCTCAAAATCTTTAAATGGTTCCCATCACACTTAGAATAAAATTTAAATCCTAATCTGAGTTAGTAAAGCTCTTAAATTGGACTCTATCTATGCTCAAAATTTATTGCTTTCCACTTGCTCACTCCACTCTGACAAAAATTGGCTTTCTATACATTCCCCCAAAAGGCAAATTTAGTCCCGTGTTAAAACCTTTGTACTTCTTCCTTCTTCCAGATTTCAAATTTTCTCATGCCTCATTTTCTCCCTTCATTGATGTCTCTCCTTGAATGATGTTATAGCCTCAAAACCTTCCCTGACCACCCTGCATAAAACAATCTATTCACTCACTTTCAATAATTCCTTTCTATTCCACTTTGTTTTTCTTCATAATGTGCAGTAGATCTAGCAACATTATTCTATTTCATAGACTATATATTTGTTCATTGACTCTTTCCTCCAAAATACAATCCCC
>NW_023204753.1:0-508 GCF_002007445.2 Ailuropoda melanoleuca
GGGAACAGAAATAAGGAGGTGAGGGCATCTCAAAGGGGCTTTAAAGGAAGAGAGAGCTAGGTCACGGATTGAGTCTGAAGGACCGCCAGCTCTACTTCCTGGTGCAGCTTCAGCTTCCGGCTCTCCGGACTGATGACTGCAAAGCTCCCATGCAAACTCAGAGGCTCCTATCGAAACTGGCACCGGTCCTGAGCAAATCAGGGTGGCCACCAGTAACCTCAGTGCTATGCCCTGGGAAGTGAGCCTGAAGTTAATCTCCCAGTCCCAGGACCCTGCGTCCCAGCCCGTGTCCTGGGAGGCCCCGCCCCTGGTTCCCCATTGATGCCAACCAGACCCTGATCCAATCCCTCTGGGAGGCCCCAGGAGCAGCAGCCTTGCCTCCCTCCCCTCACCCCAGCGCCTGCTTTCTGCAATGCCTGTTTACAATCCCATCCTTGGCTCTGATCATATGTCCTAGCAGGTGCTCTCAGGCCTGCCTCGGGTCAGAGCCTAGCCCACAGGCCAACAC
>NW_023204754.1:0-508 GCF_002007445.2 Ailuropoda melanoleuca
TTCAAAAAAGCATGCAGTTTAATGGAGCATTAGAAAGCAAACACTATCACCCAGAACTTGCACATACATACCAAAGAACCCCTAAAGGTTCTGTCTCACCCTTGACTTTGGTGATAATTACAAGCCATCCTTTGTAGTTTCACTGCCTATGTACTCTGTTTTTCAAATGTTAGATAAATAAAATCCTATTTGGTGTGAGGAATCCATTCTTTTCCACATGTGGCTACAGTTTATTCATGTTCAAAGCAGTACAGTGCTCTGTCGTCTGATCTTACTTCGTCCTGTTTTGTGTTCTTTTACCCATTCTTATCCACTTTTAAACTTAATACTTTGTACAATTTCATTTTCTGCCTTTATTGGTTTGAAAGTTATATACTCTGTTTCTATTCTTTCAATGATTACTCAAATGATAATAAGCAATCCTAACTTACCACAGTCTTAAGCATGTAACTACTTTTCCCTACTCCTGAATCATACAAGGGCTTTACAGCACTTTAACTTTGTTTAC
>NW_023204755.1:0-508 GCF_002007445.2 Ailuropoda melanoleuca
ACTTATTTAAAAGACAAAAAGAAATAGGATCATACAATATATATTGTTTGTCCAAAATATGTTGTAGAGTAAATTTCTAATTATAGGAATTTGGGGGTACCTGCAGGAGACTGGTAGAAAAGATTTGGGTTAAGACAGACTTATTTTTTTTTCTTATTTTTGTTTAAGATTCTATTTATTTAGTTGAGAAAGGGAGAGGGAGAGGGAGAGGGAGCACTCGAGTGCGAGTGAGGGGTGGGGTGGGGAGGAGGGGGAGGGACATGGAGGTAGAGAATCTCAAGCAGACTCCACGCTGAGCTTGGAGCCCAACACAGGGCTCAGTCTCAGGACGCTGATATCATGCCCTGTGCCGAAACCAAGAATCGGATGCTTAACTGACTGAGCCACCCAGGCACCCCAAGACAGACTTCTAAAAATCTTAAATTTATATCACATGAATGAATGTCCTACTGGTGAGATGAGTGATCTCTTTAGAGCCGGCTAGGCATTTATAAACATTTATTTATTT
>NW_023204757.1:0-508 GCF_002007445.2 Ailuropoda melanoleuca
CATTCAAATTGGTAAAGAAGTAAAATTTTCACTATTTACAGAGGACAGGGCACTATGTCTAGAAAACCCTAAAGACCCCACCAAAAACTACTAGAACTGACAAATGAATTCAGTACATTGACAGAATACAAAATCAGTATACAGAAATCTGTTGTACTTCTATACCCTAATAATGAAATAGCAGAAAGAAATTAAGAAGACAGTCCTATTTACCATTGTACCAAAAATAATAAAACACCTAAGAATAAACTTAACCAAGGAGGTAAAATAAAAGATCTGTACTCTGAAAATGATAAAGCATGGAGGAAAGAAAGTGAAGACAATGGAAAGAAATGGAAAGACATTCCATGCTCATGGACTAGAAAGACAAATATGGTTACAATATCGATACTACTCAAAGGAAACTACAGGTTAAATGCAATCCCTACCAAAATTCCCACAGCAATTTTAACAGAACTAGAACAAACACTCTCAAAATTTGTATGGCACCATAGAAGACCCCAAATAG
>NW_023204758.1:0-508 GCF_002007445.2 Ailuropoda melanoleuca
ATAAAGAAAGGGGGGTAATCAGAAGGGGGAATGAAGCATGAGAGATTATGGACTATGAGAAACAAACTGAGGGCCTCAGAGGGGAGGGGGGTGAGGGAATGGCATAGACCGGTGATCGGTAGTAAGGAGGGCACGTATTGCATGGTGCACTGGGTGTTATATGCAACTAATGAATCCTTGAACTTTACATCGGAAACTGGGGATGTAATGTATGGTGACTAACAAAATATAATAAAAATCATTTAAAAAAAAAGAAGATGTGGTCCATACATACAATGGAATATTGCTCAGCCATCAAAAAGAATGATTTCTGAACATTTCCTGCAACCTGGATGGGACTAGAGGAGATAATGCTAAGCTAAATAAGTCAAGCAGAGAAAGACAACTATCATGTGGTTTTACTCATTTATGGAACATAAGAAGTAGGAAGATCAGTAGTAGAAGAAAGGGAAGAAGAAAGGGGGGGTAAACAGAAGGGGGAATGAACCATGAGAGACTATGGACTCTG
>NW_023204759.1:0-988 GCF_002007445.2 Ailuropoda melanoleuca
GGGGCGTCAGGAGGCTCACCCAGGCGACCTCTCCCTAGGTGGTCTTCGGGCTCCGAGGCGCGGGCGGCGGCGGCGGGCTGGGCGTGGTCTGGGCGAGAGCAGGGAGCGCAGACGAAACCCTACCCTCTTCCTGGACTCGCGGCGTGCCCCAGAGCGCCCCTGATCTCCCGCGCCTTTCGGGGCCCTGCACTTCCAGTTCTCGCTATAAATGTGTCGAGCAGCCTCTGGGAGACACCTAGCACAGCTCTGTTCTCAGGTTAAGTGGCGTTTACTTCCTACTAGGTAGGAAGTCAACCAATTCAACAAGTATTTATTGATCACGTCCATGGTAATTGGCACTTAGTGGGTGCTCAAGAGATACTTGACGAGTTGAAAGTGAGTTAGACTTTATCTGTGCCATCATATGTTTTCTTTAAACATTTTCTTATTCCTCAAGTTTCTCAAATTGCATCAGAATCACGTGGAGGGCTTGTTACCACACGGAACTCTGGACGCCATCCCCAGAGTTTCTGATTCACCAGCTCTGGGATGGGGAGCAGAAATTTGCAATTCTAATATGTTCTAGATGGAGATGCTGCCCGGGACTTACTTTTGAGTACTACTGCTTTATAGGAAAAAAAGTCTTGTGAACTTAAAGCACCAACTCTTTCTTCACACCAGGTTATGGGCCATTGTGTCCTTGTTTGCCAGTTTAACTTTTTATAGTTATGGTAAACATGTGCATATTACTGTGTACGCTGTTAATTTGCCCCTACATTGTTGTATATACAGATTTTCATGAATTCTACGCTTGCGTCATTTTTCCTGGGTACATCATATTCTATGGTGTCGTTATTGGATTGGCTCTTTCTCAACAGCCCTCACAGATGTAAGATTTGATCCCTGCTGGGAGAGTTTGCGTTTTATTCCTTCCTGATAGATACATTTTCTTGTCAGACAGGGGACCTATAAGATTAGTGCTTGGTTCTGGCATCCATTCCCCCACTCT
>NW_023204760.1:0-804 GCF_002007445.2 Ailuropoda melanoleuca
ATGTTTTCTCTAAACCCACTTTGTTGAGAGTTTTTATTATGAATGGATATTATGTTTTGTCAAATGCTTTTGTACTTCCATTTGTTAATGTGATGTTTCATATTGATTGATTTGTGAATATTAAATCACCCTTGTATCCCTGGAATAAATCCCTCTTGATCATGGTGAGTGATCCTTTTAATGCATTGTTGAATTTCGTTTGCTAATATTTTGCTGAGAATTTTAAAATCTGTGTTCAACAGGGATATTAGCCATTTGTCTCTTAAATCATCTATAAAAACAAAATCTAAACAGTACATTATTAAAAGATTATTTCTCAGTATCACTATATCCCAACTTAAGGAAATTTTACCTTTTGACCCCTTTCATCCCTTTCTTACACCTCCATCCCCACCTCTGGCAACTACCAATCTGTTTTCTGTATGAGCTTGTTTCATTGTTGTTATTGTTGTTTTAAGATTCCATATATAAGCGAGATAACACAGTGATTGTCTCTCTCTGACATATTTCACTTAGCATAATGCCCTCAAGACTAGTAGAGAGATTACACGCTACCAGTTTGGATGAGCTGAAATATAATTTTAAGCAATAGTTTGCCTTCAATTTACCATTTGCAAATCTAAACAAGACTTTTTTCTCTTTGAAATTTGATTAATTTTCTCCTTTTCTCTTTAAGAGATTTTGTTAGTTTGGAAACTGTGTTTCTTCCATATTTATCTCAATGCATTGATCATTTCAATATTTTGGGTGGGTTGCCATAAACTTAAAAACATCTGCCTCTAAAGGGCATATATCATTTTTTGG
>NW_023204761.1:0-508 GCF_002007445.2 Ailuropoda melanoleuca
GTAATTTTGGACTTTCTTAGCCAGCTCCCACACCTGTATAAGGAAATTCTTTGAAATCTCTCAATCTCTCTCTGTCTCTCTCTAGATAGATAGACATAAGATAGAGAACACATATAAATTCCTAACCTTCATTCTTGGCTATAGTTAAGATATTTGGAAATAGTTGATTCTTTGGGTCATACTTTTAAGACCTTTTTACTTTTTTAGATAGGACTGGAACAGTACTCAGTTTAGAGCTAATAATTCCCCACTACTAAAGCAAAACCTTTCTATACTCTACCAATGTCCCATGAATCACGATGTTTTCCCATCTGGCTTGTAGAAACAGACACTCTCACCAGACTTGTGTGAGCACTGGGCACTCTTACCTCTAATCCTTTCATACGATTCTGTTCCTGCCTCAGTTGCATACACTCGTCATGTACTCATATATGCTGTGCATATCTGAAGCTCTCCTGTGTTCTCTCTGCTTCATGTTAGTGGCCAAAACCACTATCACTTTTCTTTT
>NW_023204762.1:0-508 GCF_002007445.2 Ailuropoda melanoleuca
ATACGATTTTTTTTCTTTTGTTGTCAAGCTTGAGTTAGATAAAGAATATTTATTTAAGTTGTAGACCTCCCCATCCCCATCACCACCACCTACAGACACACATTGGATTTTTCCACAGAAATGACTGAGATGGTTAAACATAGGTGTTTTTCAGATCTCATTTTATGAAGAAAAGACAGGACAGAAATTTGTGACCGTGTTTACAAGATAGGCAACCAACATTTTAAGCAGTTCAAAACTAAAAGCCTGTGCTGTGGGTACCAGTTTTTTGGATGTTACTATTGATGCTATTCTTATCAATTATGGAAATAACTTATGAGCATTGCTGCCTTTATATTCTCAGTTCTTAACAGCCCCTGGCATTTATTTATTCTTATTACATAAATCCTAGTAATGCGACAGCAAGATAATGTGAAAAAACACAAGTACAAAATACGGAATACAATACCAACTTATTTTTAATCATATTCCAATACAAGCAGCATGTCTTCCAAATTCTAGTACATGG
>NW_023204764.1:0-508 GCF_002007445.2 Ailuropoda melanoleuca
ATCTTACATCACAATGTTGCTATTGGGTAGCAAAATAGCCAGATTTCAAAGGAATTTCAGACTGCAGGATATATAAGGATAGGAACAAAGTTATCTATCTCCCTCCCCTATAAATAGGGATTTATGCGGCATGGTAATGCAGTCGTTAGAGTGCAGTACTGCAGGCTACTTGTGCTGCCTGAAATTTGGCAGTTCGAATCTCACTAGGCTCAAGGTTGACTCAGCCTTCCATCCTTTCGAGGTAGGTAAAATGAGGACTCAAATCATTGGGGGCCATGTGATAACTCTGTAAACCGCTTAGAGCAGTGGTTCTCAACCTTTCTTATGCTGCGACCCCTTTATGGTTGGTGACCCCCAACCATAAAATTATTTTCATTGCCACTTCATAACTGTAACTTTGCTACTGTTATGAATCGTAATGTAAACATCTTAATATACAGGATATATTTTCATTGTTACAAATTTGACTGACTGACAGAGCTGAAGAAGCTTCTTGGATGAGAAGCAA
>NW_023204765.1:0-508 GCF_002007445.2 Ailuropoda melanoleuca
GAGAACTGAATCAAACAGATTTTATTCAACTTTTTAGGATGAGGAAAACAAATGATATAAAATAAGTCATTAGAAATGCTCTCTTGTACTATTTCAAACTACTTTCAATGTTTTACAAAATGCTCACACAGCAAATACGAAAAGCTTTAACATAGTCTTATAACTTTTGCTGCAATAAATGCAACATTAACAAACATACAAATTTCTTCTGTACCAATCTTAAAAGTAGAATTACTTGAATTACTAATTTTTACAATGTTATTCATACTTATTTTTATTCATATGTTTTTAATGAGATCATTGCCAATACATACATTATTTTCCTTAACTTTATTTTTACATTAAGCCGGTATCTGTCATGCAGCCATCAAAAACCTTCCAGTAAATTACACAGGTTTGTAGTCCAATTTAGACTCTAGCTTCTTAGAATCAGCCACTTTTCTGACTGCTTTCATGAAGTCTTCCTGTACTACAAAATCATGATCAGCACGAATTGCAAACATACCTG
>NW_023204766.1:0-508 GCF_002007445.2 Ailuropoda melanoleuca
ATGTTCCCTCTATCCCTGTACTTTGAAGAATTTTAACTGAAAAAGAAAACCAAAGCACTAGGAATTGCACTTGTGAGTATTTGCCCCCAAAATACAAAAATGCTAATTCAAAGAGATACACGCACCCTTATGTTTATTGCCGAATGATTTACAATAGATGAAATATGGAAGCCGCCCAAGTGTCCATCAATAGATGGATGCATAAAGAAGATGTGAGATTATATATATATTATATATATATATATTATATACATATATGGCTAAATGAGATATTTCATTCAGCCATAAAAAAGAATGAAATCTTACCATTTGCTATGACATGGATGGAACTAGAGAGTAAAATGTTAAGAGAAATAACTCAGAGAAACACAAACACCCTATGAGCTCACTCATATGTGAAATTTAAGAAGAAAATAAATGAGCAAAGAGGAAAAAAAAGAAAGAGAGAGACAAACCAAGAAACAGACTCTTAATCATGGAGAACCAGCAGGGAAATGGGTGGGAGCAA
>NW_023204767.1:0-508 GCF_002007445.2 Ailuropoda melanoleuca
GCTGTTTAAGAGAAAAATCAGAAATGTGATAGGAGCACATTTAGAAGGGATTGAAGAGAGCCCTTGAGGTGGAGAGCTCTCTGTCTAGTATGAAATGATGTGCAGAATGTGACAGAATAATTCCCCCCTCTGAGCTAAATGAAAAGGGATTTAAGAGAATCCTGAGTTATGGAAACTTAGGTTTTTTCCTTCCTATCGAAATCATTGCTGAGCTTCAGAAACTCAGTCTTGCTCTGTGCTGTAAGTGGATTTTGCAGGCTATAGATGAAAAAGGTGGTACCTATTTACAGCCCAAAGAAATCTGGCATCAGAAAGTTGTAAGAACAAACAAGAGAGCAGGGTAAGAAGAGAGGGATTAACAATTACACCACTTAAGATTACTTATTTAACAAAAAGATTAGTGATATTCCTGAGGGACAATTTTATGCTACAGAAGGCAACTGGACATGTATTGCTTTGGTGAGACCCTGCTCAAGAAGGCTGCCTGCCTGGGTAATAAACCCTTGTC
>NW_023204768.1:0-508 GCF_002007445.2 Ailuropoda melanoleuca
CACATATTTAAAGTGTATTATTTAATAGTTTTGATATATGTGCACAACTGTGAGACTCTCACCACAATCAGGATAGGGCATATGTGCATCACCCCCAAGAGTTTCCTCATGCGTTTTGTAATCCCTCCTTCCCCCGACCCAGTGCAACGACTGATCTGCTTTCTGTTACTAAGGTTAGTTTCTGTTTTCTGGAGTTTTACATAAATGGAATCATCTAGCATCTAGCATGCACCTTTTTCGGTGGGGGGGGCGCCGTCTGGCATCTTTCAATTAGTGTAATTATGTTGAGATTCATCCTTGTTACCGGAATCAATAGTTTATTCCTTTTTACTGCAGAATCATATTCCATCACATGGAGGTACCACAGTTTTTTTATCCTCGTTGGTGATCGGAACATTTGTGTTGTGTCTCGATTTTGACTATTACAAGTAAAGCTGCTATGAGCCTTCATGTGTGAGTTTTTGTATGGATATCTATGTTGCCTTTTCTCTTAGATAAACACTGACGG
>NW_023204769.1:0-508 GCF_002007445.2 Ailuropoda melanoleuca
GTGCCTGGGTGGCTCAGTTGGTTAAGCATCTGCCTTTGGCTCAGGTCATGATCCCAGGGTCCTGGGATCGGCCCTGCTCACTGGGCTTTTTGCTCAGTTGGGAGCCTGCTTCTCCCTCTCCCTCTGCCTGCCGCTCCCCCTGCTTATGCGCTCTCTCTCAAATAAATAAATAAAATCTTCAAAAAAAATACCCAGAAACCTTTTTTATTTATTTCATATTATTATGAGATAGTCCTTGTTTAAACCATCTATTTCTTGTAACTGGGCAGATGACAGGAGAAGGAGAAAAGATATTGCTCCCCCGAGCATCACCAGGAGGGAGAATGAAAATGGCAGGGGGAACTCTTTTTAGTATAATGTTGCAAATAGTTTTTTTTTAATCCATAAGTTTTTGTTGTTGTTGTTTTTAAAGATTTTATTTATTTATTTATTTGACTGAGAGAGAAACAGCCAGCGAGAGAGGGAACACAGGCAGGGGGAGTGGGAGAGGAAGAAGCAGGCTCCCAGA
>NW_023204770.1:0-1226 GCF_002007445.2 Ailuropoda melanoleuca
ACCCAGATTCCCCATTGGGTGAATGTGACTTCGAAGTATCCAGCACTTAGAACCAAGAAACAAAGTGCGAATATAAAGCCCTTGAAATCACAGTGGTCTTATAGACCGTGAAACAAAAATCAAGGTGCTTTGTTACCGTGAGTGAAACACGATGAGCACAGCACTTAGAAACAAAATTTGACCAAACCTGCCTCCAAAGCAATGTTTGCTTCATGGGTAAATCCTATCAAAACTGCTGGTGGCAATGGAACGAAAATGCCTAAACCATTTCTGTCAGAAACAACACTGTGCAGTGGCCGTCTTAGCACTATCATCATCCTTCGTGAATAGGGAAACATGAGGGAAAGTGTTCACGGAAGCCTGACGAGAGTGCCACATAGTGGTCTCTGAGACACCACACAATCCAGGGAAATATCAACGAACATCATCTCACTTAAATAAGGGAGTCTAAATGAAANGTATATATGAAAAAGTTCAAGAATTTTGAGGACTCAGCGCCCTTCTTATTGGTATTAAAGAAGAGCTTCCAGGAAAACACATCCAATTTACATCAGCCTTTTCNCGGGAAACAGATTCCCCATTGGTTGAATGTGCCTTGGAGGTATCCAGCACTTAGAACCAAAAAACAAAGTGCGAAGATAAAGCCCTTAAAGTCACATCAGCCTTATAGAATGTGGGTCAAAATCAGGTTGCTTTGTTACTGTGAGAGAAACACGATGAACACAGCACTGAGAAACAAAATTTGGCCAAACCAGCCTCCAATGCAATGTTTGCTTCATGGGTAAATCCCATCAAAACTGCTGGTGGCAATGGAACGAAAATGCCTAAACCATTTCTGTCAGAAACAACACTGTGCAGTGGCCGTCTTAGCACTATCATCATCCTTCGTGAATAGGGAAACATGAGGGAAAGTGTTCACGGAAGCCTGACGAGAGTGCCACATAGTGGTCTCTGAGACACCTCACAATCCTGGGAAATATCAACGAACATCATCTCACATCAATAAGGGAGTATAAATGAATAAGTTCAAGAAGTTCGAGGACTCAGCGCCCTTCTTATTGGTATAAAAGAAGAGCGTCCATTAAAACACCTCCAGGTAAGATCCGCGTTTTCAATTGAGACCCAGATTCCCCATTGGGTGAATGTGCCTTATACGCATCCAGCTCTTAGAACCACGAAACAAAGTGCGAAGATAAAGCCCTTGAACTCACATCGACCTTATAGAA
>NW_023204771.1:0-508 GCF_002007445.2 Ailuropoda melanoleuca
GTTGCTGGCAAAACGTATTCAGCACCCAAGGGGACTGAACAGCACTGCTCAGGATCAGTCCTCAGAGTCTTGCAGCTTTACAGTCCCCGGCCTCAGAGAATAGAGACCTTTCTGCCTAAGCATGCCTCGCTCATGAAGTCGTCAGAGAACACGTCTGCAACCTGCATGTAATTCCCTTGCACCCTAACTGGCAGCAGACACAGCCCTTCCGCGTGGAACCCCCCCCCCATGATCCTGCTCCAAATAGGATGAGGCAGAAGGTGTGGAGCCCGGGCGCACCTGCAGGCAGCGGGAAGGGAGTGAGCTTTGCTCAGGCTCGGCTCTGCACCTGGCCCCGCGCCCAGGTCCTTGTGCTGAAGCTCTTCCCCCATCCTGTGAGGGATGCTTTCTCTCCCCACCCTCCACCCCTGCTTACAGGTGAGGACGCTAAGCTTGGAGGGGCACGTGCTTGCCTGAGTCCCTCCTGTCCCCTCCAGGTACAGCCTGGATGTGAGCTCTGGTCTGTCTC
>NW_023204772.1:0-9702 GCF_002007445.2 Ailuropoda melanoleuca
CTTCCGTGAACACTTTCCCTTATGTTTCCCTATTCACGAAGGATGATGACAGGGCTAAGACGGCCACTGCCCAGTGTTGTTTCTGACAGAAATGGTATAGGCATTTTCGGTCCATTGCTACCAGCAGTTATGATAAGATTTACCTATGAAGCAAACATTGTATTGGAGGCTGGTTTGGCCAAATTTTGTTTCTCAGTGCTGTGCTGATCGTGTTTCACTCACGGTAACAAANGATCGTGTTTCACTCACGGTAACAAAGCACCTTGATTTTTGTTCCACGTTCTATAAGGCCAATGTGACTTCAAGGGCTTTATCTTCGCACTTTGTTTCTTGGTTCTAAGTGCTGGATGCTTCCAAGGCACATTTACCCAATGGGGAATCTGGGTCCAAAGGAAACTCTGATGATAGCTGAAGGTGTTATCCTGGACGCTCTTCTTTAATACCAATAAGAGGTGCGCTGAGTCCTCGAATTTCTTGAACTCTTTCATTTATACTCCCTTATTTAAGTGAGATGATGTTCGTTGATTTTCCCTGGATTGTGTGGTGTCTCAGAGACCACTATGTGGCACTCTCGTCAGGCTTCCGTGAACACTTTCCCTCATATTTCCCTATTCACGAAGGATGATGATAGTGCTAAGACGGCCTCTGCACAATGTTGTTTCTGACAGAAATGCTTTAGGCATTTTCGTCCCATTGCCACCAGCAGTTTTGATGGGATTTACCCATGAAGCAAACATTGCATTGGAGGCTGTTTTGGCCAAATTTTGTTTCTCAGTGATGTGCTCATCGTGTTTCACTCACGGTAACAAAGCACCTTGATATTTGTTCAACGTTCTATAAGGCCGATGTGACTTCAAGGGCTTTATCTTCACCCTTTTTTTCTTGTTTCTAAGTGCTGGATGCTTCCAAGGCACATTTACCCAATGGGGAATCTGGGTCCCAAGGAAACGCGGATGTTAGCTGGAAGAGTTATCCTGGACGCTCTTCTTTAATACCAATAAGAAGGTGGGCTGAGTCCTCGAATTCTTAAACTTTTTCATTTAGACTCCCTTATTTATGTGAGATGATGTTCGTTGATATTTCCCTGGTTTGTGTGGTGTCTCAGAAACCACTATGTGGCACTCTCGTCAGACTTCCATGAACACTTTTCCTCATGTTTCCCTATTCACGAAGGATGATGATAGTGTAAGACGGCCACTGCAGAGTGTTGTTTCTGACAGAAATGGTTTAGGCATTTTCGTTCCATTGCCACCAGCCAGTTTTNCCATTGCCACCAGCAGTTTTAATGGGATTTACCCATGAAGCAAACATTGCATTGGAGGCTGGTTTGGCCAAATTTTGTTTCTCCGTGCTGTGCTGATCGTGTTTCACTCACGGTAACAAAGCACCTCTGATTTTTGTGCACGATCTATAAGGCCGATGTGACATCAAGGGCTTTATCTTCGCACTTTTTTTCTTGGTTCTAAGTGCTGGATGCTTCCAAGGCACATTTACCCAATGTGGAATNTTCCATTGCCACCAGCAGTTTTAATGGGATTTACCCATGAAGCAAACATTGCATTGGAGGCTGGTTTGGCCAAATTTTGTTTCTCCGTGCTGTGCTGATCGTGTTTCACTCACGGTAACAAAGCACCTTGATTTTTGTTCCACGTTCTATAAGGCCGATGTGACTTCAAGGGCTTTATCTTCGCACTTTGTTTCTTGGTTCTAAGTGCTGGATGCTTCCAAGGCACATTTACCCAATGGGGAATCTGGGTCCCAAGGAAATGCGGATGTTAGCTGGAGGTGTTATCCTGGACGCTCTTCTTTAATACCAATAAGAATTGGGTTGAGTCCTCGAAATTCTTGAACTTTTTCATTTATACTCCCTTATTTAAGTGAGATGATGTTCGTTGATATTTCCCTGGATTGTGTGGTGTCTCAGAGACCACTATGTGGCACTCTCGTCAGGCTTCCGTGAACACTTTCCCTCATGTTTCCCTATTCACGAAGGATGATGATAGTGCTAAGACGGCCACTGCACAGTGTTGTTTCTGACAGAAATGGTTTAGGCATTTTCGTTCCATTGCCACCAGCAGTTTTAATGGGATTTACCCATGAAGCAAACACTGTATTGGAGGCTGGTTTGTCCAAATTTTGTTTCTCAGTGCTGTGCTGATCGTGTTTCACACACGATAACAAAGCACCTTGATTTTTGTTCCACGTTCTATAAGGCCGATGTGACTTCAAGGGCTTTATCTACGCACTTTGTTTCTTGGTTCTAAGTGCTGGATGCTTCCAAGGCACATTTACCCAATGGGGAATCTGGGTCCCAAGGAAATGCGGATGTTAGCTGGAGGTGTTATCCTGGACGCTCTTCTTTAATACCAATAAGAAGGGCGCTGAGTCCTCGAAATTCTTGAACGTTTTCATTTAGACTCCCTTATTTAAGTGAGATGATGTTCGTTGATATTTCCCTGGGATTCTGTGGTGTCTCAGAGACCACTATGTGGCACTCTCGTCAGGCTTCGTGAACACTTTCCCTCATGTTTCCCTAATCAAGAAGGATGACGATAGTGCTAAGATGGTCACTGCACTGTGTTGTATCTGAAAGAAATTGTTTAGGCATTTTCGTTCCATTGCCACCAGCAGTTTTGATGGAATTTACCCATGAGGTAAACATTGCATTGGAGGCTGGTTTGGCCAAATTTTGTTTCTCAGTGCTGTGCTCATCGTGTTTCACTCACGGTAACAAAGCACCTTGATTTTTGTTCCACGTTCTATAAGGCCAATGTGACTTCAAGGGCTTTATCTTCGCACTTTGTTTCTTGGTTCTAAGTGCTGGATGCTTCCAAGGCACATTTACCCAATGGGGAATCTGGGTCCCAAGGAAACGCGGATGTTAGCTGGAAGTGTTATCCTGGACGCTTATCTTAAATACCAATAAGAAGGGCGCTGAGTCCTCGAAATTCTTGAACGTTTTCATTTATACTCCCCTATTTAATTGAGATGATGTTCGTTGATATTTCCCTGGTTTGTGTGGTGTCTCAGAGACCACTATGTGGCACTCTCGTCAGGCTTCCGTGAACACTTTCCCTCATGTTTCCCTATTCACGAAGGATGATGATAGTGCTAAGACGGCCACTGCACAGTGTTGTTTCTGACAGAAATGGTTTAGGCATTTTCGTTCCATTGCCACCAGCAGTTTTAATGGGATTTACCCATGAAGCAAACATTGCATTGGAGGCTGGTTTGGCCAAATTTTGTTTCTCCGTGCTGTGCTGATCGTGTTTCACTCACGGTAACAAAGCACCTTGATTTTTGTTCCACGTTCTATAAGGCCAATGTGACTTCAAGGGCTTTATCTTCGCTTTTTGTTCCTTGGTTGTATGGGCTGGATGCTTCCAAGGCACAGTCACCCAATGGGGAATCTGATTCCCAAAGGAAACTCGGATGATAGCTGAAGGTGTTATCCTGGATGCTCTTCTTTAATACCAGTAAGAAGGGCGCTGAGTCCTCGAATTTCTTGAACCTTTTCATTTATACACCCTTATTTAAGTGAGATGATGTTCGTTGATATTTCCCTCGATTGTGTGGTGTCTCAGAGACCACTATGGGGCACTCTCGTCAGGCTTCCGCGACCAGATCGTGTTTCACTGACTGTAACAAAGCACCTTGATTTTTGTTNNNTTCTTTAATACCAATAAGAAGGGCGCTGAGTCCTCGAAATTCTTGAACTTTTTCATTTAGACTCCCTTATTTAAGTGAGATGATGTTCGTTGATATTTCCCTGGATTGTGTGGTGTCTCAGAGACCACTATGTGGCACTCTCGTCAGGCTTCCGTGAACACTTTCCCTCATGTTTCCCTATTCACGAAGGATGATGATAGTGCTAAGACGGCCACTGCACAGTGTTGTTTCTGACAGAAATGATTTAGGCATTTTATTTCCATTGCCACCAGCAGTTTTGATGGGATTTACAAATGAAGCAAACATTGTATTGGAGGCTGGTTTGGCACAATGTGGAATCAGGGTCACCATTGAAAACCTGTTGTTTGCTGGAATTTTTTCCTGGACACTCTGGTTTATTACCAATAAGAAGGGCNTGTTTCTTGGTTCTAAGTGCTGGATGCTTCCAAGGCACATTTACCCAATTTGGGAATCTGGTTCCCAAGGAAATGCGGATGTTCGCTGGAGGTGTTATATTGACGCTCTTCTTTAATAAAAATAAGAAGGGCGCTGAGTCCTCGAAATTCTTGAAATTTTTCTTTTAGACTCCCTTATTTAAGTGAGATGATGTTCGTTGATATTTCCCTGGATTGTGTGGTGTCTCAGAGACCACTATGTGGCACTCTCGTCAGGCTTCCGTGAACACTTTCCCTCATGTTTCCCTATTCACGAAGGATGATGATAGTGCTAAGACGGCCACTGCACAGTGTTGTTTCTGACAGAAATGGTTTAGGCATTTTCGTTCCATTGCCACCAGCAGTTTTAATGGGATTTACCCATGAAGCAAACATTGCATTGGAGGCTGGTTTGGCCAAATTTTGTTTCTCAGTGCTGTGCTGATCGTGTTTCACTCACGGTAACAAAGCACCTTGATTTTTGTTCCACGTTCTATAAGGCCAATGTGACTTCAAGGGCTTTATCTTCGCACTTTGTTTCTTGGTTCTAAGTGCTGGATGCTTCCAAGGCACATTTACCCAATGGGGAATCTGGGTCCCAAGGAAATGCGGATGTTAGCTGGAGGTGTTATCCTGGACGCTCTTCTTTAATACCAATAAGAAGGGCGCTGAGTCCTCGAAATTCTTGAACTTTTTCATTTAGACTCCCTTATTTAAGTGAGATGATGTTCGTTGATATTTCCCTGGATTGTGTGGTGTCTCAGAGACCACTATGTGGCACTCTCGTCAGGCTTCCGGGAACACTTTACCTCATGTTTCCCTATTTAGGAAGGATGATGATAGTGCTAAGATGGCCAATGCACAGTGTTGTTTCTGACAGAAATGTTTTAGGCATTCTCGTTCCATTGCCACCAGCAATTTTGATGGTTTTACCCATGACGAAAACATTGCATTGGAGGCTGGTTTGGCAAAATTTTGTTTCTCAGTGCTGTGCTGATCATGTTTCACTCATGGTAACAAAGCACCTTGATTTTTGTTCCACGTTCTATAAGGCCAATGTGACTTCAAGGGCTTTATCTTCGCACTTTGTTTCTTGGTTCTAAGTGCTGGATGCTTCCAAGGCACATTTACCCAATGGGGAATCTGGGTCCCAAGGAAATGCGGATGTTAGCTGGAGGTGTTATCCTGGACGCTCTTCTTTAATACCAATAAGAAGGGCGCTGAGTCCTCGAAATTCTTGAACGTTTTCATTTAGACT
Source organism: Ailuropoda melanoleuca (assembly GCF_002007445.2). Lineage (NCBI taxonomy): Eukaryota > Metazoa > Chordata > Mammalia > Carnivora > Ursidae > Ailuropoda > Ailuropoda melanoleuca. Next base: position 5,362 of record NW_023204772.1, read on the forward strand.
CCCTTATTTAAGTGAGATGATGTTCGTTGATATTTCCCTGGATTGTGTGGTGTCTCAGAGACCACTATGTGGCACTCTCGTCAGGCTTCCGTGAACACTTTCCCTCATGTTTCCCTATTCACGAAGGATGATGATAGTGCTAAGACGGCCACTGCACAGTGTTGTTTCTGACAGAAATGGTTTAGGCATTTTCGTTCCATTGCCACCAGCAGTTTTAATGGGATTTACCCATGAAGCAAACATTGCATTGGAGGCTGGTTTGGCCAAATTTTGTTTCTCCGTGCTGTGCTGATCGTGTTTCACTCACGGTAACAAAGCACCTTGATTTTTGTTCCACGTTCTATAAGGCCGATGTGACTTCAAGGGCTTTATCTTCGCACTTTGTTCCTTGGTTGTATGTGCTGGATGCTTCCAAGGCACATTCATCCAATGGGGAATCTGGTTCCTAAAGGAAACTCGGATGATAACTGAAGGTGTTATCCTGACGCTCTTCTTTAATACCAATGAGAAGGGCGCTGAGTCCTCGAAATCCTTGAACTTTTTCATTTATACTCCCTTATTTAAGTAAGATGATGTTCGTTGATATTTCCCTGGATTGTGTGGGGTCTCAGAGACCACTATGTGGCACTCTCGTCAGGCTTCCGTGAACACTTTCCCTCATGTTTCCCTATTCACGAAGGATGATGATAGTGCTAAGACGGCCACTGCACAGTGTTGTTTCTGACAGAAATGGTTTAGGCATTTTCGTTCCATTGCCACCAGCAGTTTTGATAGGATTTACCCATTAAGCAAACATTGCATTGGAGGCTGGTTTGGCCAAGTTTTGTTTCTCAGTGCTGTGCTCATCGTATTTCACTCACAGTAACAAAGCACCTTGATTTTTGTTCAACGTTCTATAAGCCCGATATGACTTCAAGGGCTTTATCTTCACACTTTGTTTCTTGTCTCTAAGTGCTGCACGCTTCCAAGGCACATTTACCCAATGGGTATCTGGGTTCCAAGTAAACGTGGATGTTAGCTGGAAGTGTTATCCTGGACGCTCTTCTTTAATACCAATAAGAAGGGGGCTGAGTCCTCGAAATTCTTGAACGTTTTCATTTAGACTCCCTTATTTTAGTGAGATGATGTTCATTGATATTTCCCTGGATTGTTTGGTGTCTCAGAAACCACTATGTGGCACTCTCGTCAGGCTTCCATGAACACTTTCCCTCATGTTTCCCTATTCACGAAGGATGATGATAGTGCTAAGACGGCCACTGCACAGTGTTGTTTCTGACAGAAATGGTTTAGGCATTTTCGTTCCATTGCCACCAGCAGTTTTGATGGGATTTACCCATGAAGCAAACATTGCATTGGAGGCTGGTTTGGCCAAATTTTGTTTCTCAGTGCTGTGCTGATCGTGTTTCACTCACGGTAACAAAGCACCTTGATTTTTGTTCCAAGTTCTATAAGGCCGATGTGACCTCAAGTGCTTTATCTTCGCACTTTATTTCTTGGTTCTAAGTGCTGGAAGCTTCCAAGGCACATTTACCCAATGGGGAATCTGGTTTCCAGAAAATGCGGATGTTAGCTGGAAGTGTTATCCTGGACGCTCTTCTTTAATACCAATAAGAAGGGCGCTGAGTCCTCGAAATTCTTGAACTTTTTCATTTAGACTCCCTTATTTAAGTGAGATGATGTTCGTTGATATTTCCCTGGATTGTGTGGTGTCTCAGAGACCACTATGTGGCACTCTCGTCAGGCTTCCGTGAACACTTTCCCTCATGTTTCCCTATTCACGAAGGATGATGATAGTGCTAAGACGGCCACTGCACAGTGTTGTTTCTGACAGAAATGGTTTAGGCATTTTCGTTCCATTGCCACCAGCAGTTTTGATGGGATTTACCCATGAAGCAAACATTGCATTGGAGGCTGGTTTGGCCAAATTTTGTTTCTCAGTGCTGTGCTAATCGTGTTTCACTCACGGTAACAAAGCACCTTGTTTTTGTCCACGTTCTATAAGGCCGATGTGACTTCAAGGGCTTTATCGTTGCACTTTTTTTCTTGGTTCTAAGTGCTGGATGCTTCCAAGGCACATTTACCCAATGGGGAATCTGGGTCCCAAGGAAATGCCGATGTTAGCTGGAGGTGTTATATTGACGCTCTCCTTTAATACCAATAAGAAGGGCGCTGAGTCCTCGAAATTCTGGAACTTTTTCATTTAGACACACTTATTTAAGTGAGATGATGTTCGTTGATATTTTCCTGGATTGTGTGGTGTCTCAGAGACCACTATGTGGCACTCTCGTCAGGCTTCCGTGAACACTTTCCCTCATGTTTCCCTATTCACGAAGGATGATGATAGTGCTATGAAGGCCACTGCACAGTATTGTTTCTGACAGAAATGGTTTAGGCATTTTCGTTCCATTGCCACCAGCAGTTTTGATGGGATTTACCCATGAAGCAAACTTTGCATTGGAGGCTGGTTTGGCCAAATTTTGTTTCTCAGTGCTGTGGTGATCGTGTTTCACTCACGATAACAAAGCACCTTGATTTTTGTTCCACGATCGATAAGGCCGATGTGACTTCAAGGGCTTTATCTTCGCTCTTTGTTTCTTGGTCCTAAGTGCTGGATATTTCCAAGGCACATTCACACAATGGGGAATCTCGGTCCTTATTGAAAATGCGGATGTTAGCTGGAGGTGTTTTCCTTTACGCTCTTCTTTAATACCAATAAGAAGGGACCTGAGTCCTCGAAATTCTTGAACTTTTTCATTTAGTCTCCCTTATTTATGTGAGATGATGTTCGTTGATATTTCCCTGGATTGTCAGTTGTCTCAGAGACCACTATGTGGCACTCTCGTCAGGCTTCCATGAACTCTTTCCCTCATGATTCCCTATTCACGAAGGATGATGAGAGTGCTAAGACGGCCACTACACAGTGTTGTTTCTGACAGAAATGTTTTAGGCATTGCGTTCCATTGCCACCAGGGTTTTAATAGGATTTACCCATGAAGCAAACAGTGCATTGGAGGCAAGTTTGGCCAAAGTTTGTTTCTAAGTGCTGTGCTCATCGTGTTTCACTCACAGAAACAAAGCACTTTGATTTTTGTTTCACGGTCTATAAGGCCACTCTGACTTCAAGGGCTTTATCTTCGCACTTTGTTTCTTGGTTCTAAGTGCTGGATGCATCCAAGGCACATTCAACCAATGGTGAATCTGGGTCCCAATTGAAAACGTGGATGTTAGCTGGAGGTGTTTTCCTGGACCCTCTTCTCTAATACCAATAAGAAGGGCGCTGAGTCCTCGAACATCTTGAACTTTTTCATTTTTCTCCCTTATTTAAGTGACATGATGTTCGTTGATATTTCCCTGCGTTGTGAGGTATCTCAGCGACCACTGTGTGGCACTCTCGTCAGGCTCCCGTGAACACTTTCCCTCATGATTCCCCATTCACGAAGGATAATGATAGTGCTAACACGGCCACTGCACAGTGCTGTTTCTGACAGAAATGGTTTAGGCATTTTCGTTCCATTAACACCAGCAGTGTAGATAGGTTTTACCCATTAAGCAAACATTGCATTGGAGGCAGGTTTGGCCAAATTATGTTTCTCAGTGCTGTGCTGATCATGTTTCATTCACGGTAACAAAGCACCTTGATTTTGTTCCACGTACTATATGGCCATTGTGACTCAAGGTCTTTATATTCGCACTTTGTTTCTTGGTTCTATGTGCTGGATGCTTCCAAGGCACAATCACCCAATGGGGAATCTGGTTCCCAAAGGAATTCAGATGATAGCTGAAGGTGTTATCCTGGACGCTCTTCTTTAATACCTATAAGAATGGCGCTGAGTCCTCGAATTTCTTGAACTTTTTCATTTATACTCCCTTATTTAAGTGAGATGATGTTCGTTGATATTTCCCTGGATTGTGTGGTGTCTCAGAGACCACTATGTGGCACTCTCGTCAGGCTTCCGTGAACACTTTCCCTCATGTTTCCCTATTCACGAAGGATGATGATAGTGCTAAGACGGCCACTGCACAGTGTTGTTTCTGACAGAAATGGTTTAGGCATTTTCGTTCCATTGCCACCAGCAGTTTTGATAGGATTTACCCATTAAGCAAACATTGCATTGGAGGCTGATTTGGGCAAATTTTGTTTCTCAGTGCTGTGCTCATCGTGTTGCACTCACGGTAACAAAGCACCTTGATTTTTGTCCACGTTCTATAAGACCGCTGTGACTTCAAGGGCTTTATCTTGGCACTTTGTTTCTCGGTTCTAAGTGCTGGATGCTTACAAGGCACATTTACCCAATGGGGAATCTGGGTCCCAAGGAAACGTGGATGTTAGCTGGAGGTGTT
>NW_023204773.1:0-508 GCF_002007445.2 Ailuropoda melanoleuca
AGAGAATTTTGCTTATGGTATAAAAGCATAACCCCTAACTGACCCACCCACAGATAACAATAAGCATTGAGTACATTACCAAGTATAGCCATCTGAAGGCACTGAAAATGAAAAAAAGCAGAGAGATTTTGAAAGGGAAACCAAAAAAAGCAACTATCTTTCTGTACTGAAGGAAAGGGAAGTATATGAGGAACCCCAGCCACCAAAAGTGAAGAGAGAAGGTGGGAATGAGAAAGTTTCAAAGAAAAGCTCCAAGTCCCCTATGTAAACTTTGCCTCAGTATCTGGCTGGTGCCTGACAAGTGCACGTGTTAGCAAACTCAAAACAGCTTTCAGCGAAGACTAAAAGATGTGATCTGAGCTTTGTGCTGTGTGCCCTGCAGGTGAAGAAGGACTTAAGTCTGAATCTAATCAAATGCGTTGTTTGCTAGAAAAAAAAATATGAACAGTCTTTAAGAAAAAAAGCAATGGAATCCAGAGTTGCCATAAAATAACATTGATAATGTCCA
>NW_023204774.1:0-508 GCF_002007445.2 Ailuropoda melanoleuca
AGCAGGATGCAGGGGAAAGAGCATTCATAGCAAGGGACGTGAGTTGTAGGCCTGGCTATTTCCATGGGCCTCATCTCAAATTCCAGACTTGATTTTCTCACTTTGGAATCAAGGTACTGGTCTCGGGGTGCCTGGGTGGCTCAGTCGGTTAAGCGTTTGACTCTTGATTTCGACTCAGGGTCATGGGATTGAGCCCTGCGTTGGGCTCCATACTGGGGGTGGAGTCTGCTTAAGATTCTCTTTCTCTCTCTCTGCCTGTAGCCCCCTACCCCTACTTGCACACCCACGTGTGCATTCTCCCCCTCTCTTAAAAAAAAATAAGAATCAAGGTACTAGTCTAGAACAATCTTTTAACCTGTTCTTATTGGTGTCTCATTAAGGGTCAGATGAGATTTTTGAGAATCTCCCCCAGACATAAAATGGGAACTAAAATATGTATATATGTAACTTTGTGTATATTTTAAGTGACTATCACCTGGAGATGGCAGGAGCTGTCATAAGACAAAAA
>NW_023204775.1:0-508 GCF_002007445.2 Ailuropoda melanoleuca
TTGTAATTAGGCACTTACAATACAAGATGGGAAACACTGGGATTCAGGATAGCATCCTGGGCACAGGATGGTATGGAAGCTCAGGGATGCTGAAAGCAGACCTTGGGGAAGAGGAAAGCAGGAAAGGACTTTTGAGTGTGACTTGAAGGGACAGGCAGATGTGCCAGGATGCTAAGGAAGCTTTACCTCTCCAGCTCCTCTCTTGAGAAGGTCCCTAGGAGGGCTGGGAATGTACAAGTGGAGGGAAAATCCAAGAGACAATCGAGGTATCATTTCCCTTTAAGCATCTAGTAAATTCTATAAGAGCTCAGAAGAGAGTGGCTTAAATCTCAAGCCTGCAGTAATTTGACTTCTCTTCTCATCCTTAATCATGGTTTGCTTCCACTATACCTTTTGTAGTTGTAATTGTATATATTTTTTCTCAAAGTAAGCTGCAGTCAAAGCTTCAGGCCCCACAAAATCTGTATCCACCTCTATTCAAAAGATAAATGGGATTTAGCTAAGGTAA
>NW_023204776.1:0-508 GCF_002007445.2 Ailuropoda melanoleuca
TTAGTCTCTTCAGGCTGCTATAACAAAATGCTAAAGACTGGGCAGCTTAAACAACATTTATTTCTCACGTTTCTGGAAGCTGAAAGGTCTAAGATCACGGCTGCCAGCAAATTCAGTTCCTGGTGAAGTCTCACTTGTAGACAACTGTCCTCTCAATGTGTGCTTACATGGCCTTTCCTTAGTGCATGCACAGGGAGAGAGATCTCACTGTCTTCCTCTTCCCATAAGAGTACTAATCCCATCATGAGAGGCTCATTCTCATCACCTCACATAATCCTAATTATCTCCCAGAGCCCCAACCTCCAAATACCATCACATTTGGGGATAGAGCTTCAACCTATGAATTTGGAGAGGGACACATTCAGCTCATGACAGTGTTTTTTAAAGTTTTGCTAAGCTATGTGAATACCTCCGTATTGTTTTCTTAATATCCATACTTTTTTTCTTGAAAACATGACTGAATACTTACCATGTCCTAGAAACTAATAAACACAGGACATGGGAGCTC
>NW_023204777.1:0-508 GCF_002007445.2 Ailuropoda melanoleuca
AAAAAAAAAAACTGATTAATGTGTTTGTTCTTACTGTTGGGAAGGGCAAGACGTCTTTAAATATTCCAGTCAGGAGAGAAACAATATTCCTGTTTCCAAAATAGTCTGAGAAGAAAAAAAAAAAGCACCAGAATTTGCCTGCTAAATCTAGCAGCTGACTTGGAAGGAGGAGTGTGATGTACCATGGATTCAGAGAAAAGTGAGGTCAAAGGGGGTTTGAAATTGGAAAAGCTGCCCATAGCACTATGCCTAGGGAAAACCATGGCAAGCTCCATGTGACAGAGATGTTCACGCAGCAAGGTTTTACAGTCAGGCTGTGCTGATGAGGGCTGGACCCGAGGACAAGCACAGGCACAGGAACCCAAAAGCGATCCGTGGGTACTCATGAAACCAAAATATGAAGACATCCCAAAAAAACAGCAAAGCATGGTATCTGAGGTCTGAGAAGAGGGATCTATGCAAGGGACTGGCGTCAGAGACAAGATTCTAGTTTTTAAAAAGTCTAGGG
>NW_023204778.1:0-508 GCF_002007445.2 Ailuropoda melanoleuca
GTGGGGCTTGATCCCAGAACGCCAGGATCATGCCCTGAACTGAAGGCTGACACTTAATGACTGAGCCACCCAGGCGCCCCCAGGCTCTAAATTATTAATCTGTACTGCTTTGGCAATATGCTAGACGTGATCATAGATTTGAAATTATCATTTTTTGCTTTTCTATTACAAAGCATTCACAGGTTTTCTTTGAGGGTTTCAACATAGATAATCCTTGCTCCATATTTCTTCTCGATCACAGAAGGAAGAGGTAGGTTGAAAACAATCAGAAAGCCCCAAATTTGTACTATTTCTTTTTCAACATCAGCTTTCCATATGCTATCTCTAACTTTGACAGTTGTCACCATACTGTGGATCTTTAATATTAAATTGATCTAAATTCTTTTGCTTCTACTTTTTCTCTTTGCTACACAATTCTCTATCATGGCTCAAGATGGAAATTCAGAGTGAGCAGTTACCAAGATTTCACTGTATGCTTCAGCAACAAGATGTTAATATGCACAACTGG
>NW_023204779.1:0-508 GCF_002007445.2 Ailuropoda melanoleuca
CAACAATTAAATAGTATTACTTGACCTCCATCATCACAGAATCATTGGTATCACCATCATTGGTACTTTAATGACCAGTTACTTAGCTGTCCTACAAAGGACCGCCTCCACTGGATTTCTTAATAATACCAATGCCCACCTCCCCCCCACATTAACCCACTCCTTATCATTTGAATTAAGGGGTACTCCCTTTCACTCTCCTGCAGAAAACAGTCATCTCTGTCTTATAGGATAAGTCCACTCTAGCATACATTCTCTTTGAGCCTTTTGACCCTTTCCTCAATACTCTGGCAGAGCAGTTCTGATAACCTTACCTCAAAACCATCATTTGTTCTGTGCTTGAAAGAATCAACCCATCATTATATTAGAACTGGCCATAGGTGACCTTGCCTGGTCATTAAATCTTGAATCATGATAAAGTGCCCCACGTCAGTGAACTCTCTCTTATTCAACCTTTTATTCTGCATCCACTGGGCCATCACTCACAATATCTATTCTCAGGCATAGT
>NW_023204780.1:0-508 GCF_002007445.2 Ailuropoda melanoleuca
AAAAAAAACCCAGCGCATTTAGGGACTGAGGGCAGGTACCCGTCTAGCGAGCAAGAACAATTACGCCCTTCTGTTCCCGAGGCAAATGCTTCGTGTAATGTTTCGGCCTTGCCTGGAGAAATAGAACAATAATGCGGATGTGTTTTCCTAAGCAGCTTTGAATGCTCAAACACCTGCTGTGGGGAAATACACCAGATAATTCTCTGAGAGAGCTCTCCTTACACCCTGGCACACAGTAAGTGCTCAATAAAGGAAACCGCGATTCTCATCAGCATTGCGTGGCTCTCCGCTTTGCGCCTGGAGAAGCCACCATCCCATCCCCCTACCATCAGGGCCGGGGACAGGCTGGGACCTTTGTCCAAAGCCTGCAGCATCACCAGAATAGGATTCCGTTCATATGCTTTTCATTCTCAGTAGAATGGCTCCTCTGCGCTCACAGGAAACTGGCTTTTTATCTCCTCAGGTAGCTGGAAGACTTGGTACCTGGTGGCTCTTGGGCCAGGCTTAC
>NW_023204781.1:0-2156 GCF_002007445.2 Ailuropoda melanoleuca
TTATACATTTGTGGGTTAAATCTGATGGTAAATGACAGATTTATATTATGAAAACCACAATTAAGAGAAGAAGCTAAAGTATCCAGATTCTTGTACTATCTTTCTTGCCCTCCTGCTGTTCATTATCCACTTGGGATTGCGAACAAGCAGCTTCAGTTCTTAGAGAATTCTCAAGAGACCGTGTTTACATTGACTTACCTTTTCCCCTGTTTTCTACTGTGGTTCCTTTTGCCTCTGTCCTCTCTCTACTACTTGACCTCCAGGACTACACCATTAAAAGTGTTTATACATATTTTCTCTGAAGTTGTGATGGCTGTTTTGACTTGAAGTCCCTTGAAGTGAACATTGTATTATATGAAAAAAAGTAAACAGAGATGGCCAGTGCATCAGAAGACAATATTGATAGATAAGGTAATAATAGCAATGAAATGCAAAGATCCCATTTAGTTAAGGTAGTTGAAAAGTAGGTCATTTGAAGGTCAACTGTAACATGTTATTTATCAATGCAGAAAGCTTCCAAAAGAAGAAATTATATCCAGGATATAGAATTTGTAGACTTTGATTAGGATTTTTCTCACCTAATGAAATAAAGTACATTCTTTGAAGAATATCTGGCAGCACCATGCTTTCTCATNATGCCATTTTTCTCATTAGCCAAAAATTGAAATAATGAGCAATACAAAGTAATAAATAACAGATAATACACAATTGAAATAGTAAACAACTTGCCATAGATTGTAAGATAATTGATTCTCCTTATGTTCTGTCTGCAGCTTCTCTGGAAGAATGCAGAAAAAGATTCCAAGGAGATAGATAAGGATTTTAGAATTCAATTTTAAAAATTGTGTTTAGAAACACAAGAATCTTTTAGTTGAAAGGAAGGCAGTTAGTTTATACTTTTTTTAAGAAAGAAGACTCTCACTTTTCATTTTTTGTGATAATTAGAAGTGGTGTCAGTCTTTGTAAAAAAAAAAAAAGAAGAAAAAGGATGATGTCTGTGAGAAAAACTAGCTTGAATGTGTATTTACATGCTGTATGTGAGCATTAAACTTCCTACAACCATCTGGTGTGGAGGAGGTTGTTGTCCCCAGTTTTCATATAAGGAAATTGAGACTCAGAAAGGTTAACTAATATGTTCAATAGTGTACAACCAGCAAATAACAATTTAAGAACCTCATCCCAGTTCTTCAAAGCTCTTTCCACAGCCCTTGACAGTAGAATCTCTAATGGAACCTAAAAGGTATGGTTGAAGAATAGACAAGTAGACTTATTAGATTGGAAAATGAGAAATTAGTTTAAGTAGTTGGTGTAAAGCCCTATTGAATATTACTAAATGTACCAAAAATTCACTCGATAATAATAGCCCTTTCTAGTTACAAAGGTAGGAGGGTGATATATATTTTGTTTTCCAAAATGGTTAATGCTTTTTGTTTAAAGGGATAAATTTTAGTTTAAAATGTATTAGCCTGGAATACTTTATTCCCTGATAGTATTTGCTAACTGGGTTGTTGCTATATGGTACTGTACAAAGAGTCTCCCAAAAAACAAGTGAAAAAGGAAAACAATCAAGTGAATGAATAATGAATACTATGGCAGTGTAACTATAATGGAACCATTCCAAAGGATATTTAGATCAATAATTATCACTTAGAATGAGAAGGGGCATCCTCCCTGGAGCATTCTCTTGTGGGGAAGGGAATTTATATTCAAAAGGATGAAGTATGGGTTTAAGAAAGGATTGGGAGTAAAACTATTCTTGACCATGTCTTTTAACTTGGTTAGTCACCTATGAAGTGACAACTTTCTTTCAGTGAAAATGAATCAGACATAAAGGGGTGTGGGAAGCAGAAGAAAAATGCCAGAAATCTTCGCAGAAAGTGACACTGCAACTTGTTCTGAATGCCAGTTTTGTCTGGGTGCTGGACTGGGCTGGGATGAACTATGATAAATATAAAATGATATTAGTATTCTCGCATAGAGTCTTTTCCTACTCAGCTTTTCAAAAGAAAAAAAAAACTTAGAATCAAAAACAAAACAAAACAAAACACCCCAAAACAAATAAAAAAACCCCAGCTCAAATGTTACCAAAATTACAGAAGTTGATCCTTAAACCATTTTCTATCACAGCCAAGTCAAATTGTATGTACCAGACTAAC
>NW_023204781.1:2271-14625 GCF_002007445.2 Ailuropoda melanoleuca
GCAGAAAGTGACACTGCAACTTGTTCTGAATGCCAGTTTTGTCTGGGTGCTGGACTGGGCTGGGATGAACTATGATAAATATAAAATGATATTAGTATTCTCGTGTAGAGTCTTTTCTACTCAGCTTTTCAAAAGAAAAAAAAAACTTAGAAGCAAAAAAAAAAAAACCCAAAACAAACAAAAAAACCCCAGCTCAAATGTTACCAAAATTACAGAAGTTGATCCTCAAACCATTTTCTATCACAGCCAAGTCAAATTGTATGTACCAGACTAATGTGGATATAAATATTTTGGAGTTGAGCCAAAAGAATTTTCACAAAGCTGCAAGTCCAAATACCATAAGCCATTGCTCTAAGTTCCTTTCTGTAGTTAAAGCAAATGGATGAAATAAATGTTTGACATAAAATAAACATACCTGATTCAGGTATCTGAAGATTTTTAAGGAAATTGATGTAAGTGTTGGCTTCTTTCAAGTCAAATTCTCTTATAAAAGAGCTACATCAGATGTATACATGCTTTTGAGCTGAGATATCATAACTATAGTAAATATTGACTTAGGCAAGCCTCAGCATTCTGTTTCACCCTTTGTCCATTTTATCATTTCTCTACTTCATTCTAGGCTGTGGATTGAACTGGGACTATGGGGGGATAGATGTGTCCCATGGTGATTTTTTTTTTTGTCATTAGATACTCACTGACTTGTCAAACAGGGAAAATGGCTTAAGTCAGAGAGTCAAACTACTTTTACCTTTGTCTCAGCAACACCCTAAGCATTTCCCCTGTGTCTTTCTTATTACCAATTACATGCACTATGTTTCTAATAGATTTAGGGAAATGTTGACATGCAGGGTTTCTGAAATACTTGAACAAGTATTGAATCTTCAGGGACACCTGGTTGGCTCAGTCGGTTGAGTGTCTGCCTTTGGTTCAGGTCATGATCCCTAGGTCTCAGGGTCAAGTCCAGGGTTGTGCTCCTTGGTCAGTAGGGACCCTGCTGCTCCCTCTGCTCCCCATGCTTGTGCAAGCTTGCTCTCTCTCTCTCTCTCTCTCTCTCTCTCTCCCCCATCTCTCTTTCTCTGACAAATAAATAAATAAAATATTTTTAAAAAAGAATTGAATCTTCAGTGATATTCTCCTACATTAGTGGGGGAAAATGGAAAAATTCAGAGAACATCTAATCCCGCACAGTGGGGCTGGATAATGAATTCCTCTTTTAATCTTAACTGTTAATACCATTACTAGAGCATCAATTGTGGATATATTTGTGTTCCTAGCATATATTCTACTAAATTGTAATATGTTATATGAGAATATCAGCCTGGATTGGATATGCTAATTTTATGTAGGATTTTTGCATATGGTTTTAAAGCGAAATTAGCCTGTAGCATTTTAGAGTTGTTTGTGCTACTACATCCAGTTTTGGTACTGAGACAATGATAGGCTCATAAAATTAAGTTGGAGTACTCAGAAAAGTACTTTTTATATCCTAGTCATATCTGTTCCTAGAAGAATTAGAAGACATTGTACACAAAGTTCAATGTGCCTAGTGACCTTATAGGGTTACTTATAATTGGCGTTTTAGGATGTTTGGGTGTTTGTTACAGGCAGAATTAGGTAGATACAGCCCTATAAAATGTATATGTCCTCCTCTGAATAAAATTGTATGAAAATCTGCCCAACAAATTGAAATATGGAGATAATAGGGACAAAAGTTAGTTCCCATGTACTAAACATGATACTTGAAATCTCTTCATGTTTTCAGTGTATCTGCCTTTTGGGAATGTAATCAAGGTATAATCTTTGGCTAATGTTATATGCCTGTATTTTTTTTAAATGGTATACTGGAAAAGGACTGGCATTCTAGTTGTACCATAGTTAAATATCACCCTGTTAATTTCTGCAGCATGTTGTTTGGAAGTAGGAGGGAAGGTATAATGAGGATCATATCTTTCCATGAAACTGGTATTTGGTGCCATATGTAAGTGTGGTTAATTGGTCTTCTACAAGCTGTAAAATAAGACATTCTGTGACAGGTAAATGTCAAACTGGTTATCGTGAGTTAAACCATGAAGCCAACAGGGTCTTGAGATACCTTTGAAGCTTATTTTGCTGGCCTTACCATACTATGTCTTTATTACTTTTATTGCTAAAAATGTTGTGTAGCGTAGGACTGCACTCAGATTAATTTGTTTATAAGAAGAAATTAAAAACTACATTTGTTTTTTACATACAGCCGCTCTGCTGAATAAAATGCATTTGAATTTTAAATTGCAAAGATATCTGAGAAGTTAATTTTTCAAGTGTACCTATTGTTGAATGTTTTGGTTCAAGAAAGAATATTTAAAGCTTTTTAAAATACTTCAATTCTTAATGTAACTGTACCCATCTGTGCTGAAAATCCTAACCAGCACGGCTGCAGTAGATTTCCTCCTGGTATCCAGTACCACTTGCAGAGAGCTTCTTTAACATATCAATTGTACTTGAGTGTAGGACTCTGGCGTTGTTGGGTGTATTGCATAACATATCAATTGTACTTGGGTATAGGACTCTGGTGTTGTTGGGTGTATTGCATAGGCTGCATTATCTACAGCATTGTGCAGTGACAACTAGAAGAGGCATTATACTTCACTGATGCTTGTCTGGTAATATCACTTCGTTCTAATTGAAGCTTTATGTGATGTATGAAATTTGTGTTTTTTATATATAAATGAGTATGGTTAGATTGGTCTTGTAATGCCTGTTTTTAGCTGTAAATAGTTAAGTATGTACATGAGGGACTTCGGATTTATTGCTGTGTTCAATCCTGGTTTTGACTTATATTAAAGCATTCCGTTTTGCTTTCAATTTCATGTGCCTTGGTTCTCAGATCCGCTGATGTGTACAGTTGTTATGTAGTTATGTATTGCACATAATCATGCTATTCAGCATTGATGCTATTTTGTATTATGTACATAACAAAAGCCATGTACGGAGGGGAACTTCCACTTGTTTAAATTAGTGTTTTCATATTCTTGGGTAAAGACCCAATAGTGAATTTACTGGATCTATGGTAATTCTATTTTTAATTTTTGGGGAACTTGCTACTATTTTCCGGTGGCTGCACCAATATGTATTCCCACCAACAGTGCACAAGAAGTTCCTTCTTCTCTACATCCTCACCAAAGCTGTTTCTTGTGCTTTTTATTTTAACCATTCTGACAGGTGTGAGGTGATAGCTCATGGTGGTTTTGATTTGCATTTCCCTGATGATTAGTGTTGTTGAGCATGTTTTCTTATATCTGTTGTCCATCTGGGTGTTTTCTTTGGAGAAATGTCTATTCATGTATCCTGCCTATTTTTTCTTTGGATTTTTGGGGTTTGGGGGTATTAGTTTTATAAGTTCTTTATATATTTTGGATATTAACCCTTTATCTGGTATGTCATTTGCAAGTATCTTCTCCCATTCAGTAGGTAGTCTTTTAGTTTTATTGGTTGTTTCCTTTGTTCTGCAGAAGATTTTTGTTTTGATATAGTCCCAATAGTTTGTTTCATTTTAATTTCCATTGCCTCAGGAGTCATATCTAGAATATTGCTGTTACAGCCAATGTCCAAGGAATCACTGCCTGTGCTCTCTTCTTTTTATGGTTTCAGGTCTCACATTTAGGTCTTTAATCCATTTGAGCTTATTTTTGTGTATGGTGTGAGAAGTGACCCAGTTTCATTCGTTTGCATCTAGCTCTCCAGTTTTCCCAGCACCATTTGCTGAAGAGATTGTCTTTTTTTCCCACTGCATATTCTTGCCTCCTTTGTCATAATTTAATTGACCATATATCGTGGATTTCTTTCTGGGCCCTCTGTTCTGTTCCATTGGTCTACATGTCTGTTTTTGTTCCAGTACCATAGTGTTTTGATTGCTGCAGCTTTGTAGTATATCATGAAATGTAGGATTGTGATTCCTCTAGTTTTGTTCTTCTTTTTTCAAGATTGTTCTTGCTATTCGGGGTGTTTTGTGGGTTCATAGAAATATTAGGATTGTTTGTTCTAGTTCTATGAAAAATGCTGTTGGCATTTTGATGGGGATTGCATTAAATCTGTAGATTGCTTTGGGTGGTATGGATATATTAACAATATTTGTTCTCATACTCTGTGAGCATGGAAGAGCTTTCCATTTGTTTCTTTCTTTTTTACATTCAATTAATTAACATATAGACTATTATTAGTTTTAGGGGTAGAGGTCAGTGGTTCATCAGTAGTATATCACATCTGGTGCTCATCACATCACGTGCTGTCCTTGATGCCCATCACCCAGTTACCCCATCCCTCCACCTACCACCCCTCCAGAAACCCTCAGTTTGTTTCCTATGATTAAGAGTCTCTTATGGTTTGTCTACATTTGTTTCATCTTCAATTTCTTTCATCCATGTTTTATAGTTTTCAGAGAACAGGTTTTTCATCTCTTTGGTAAGGTTTATTCCTATGTAATTTTTTTGATGCAATTGAAAATGGGATTGTGTTTTAATTTCTGCTACTTCATTATTTGTGTATAGAAATGCAATGGATTTTTGTATATTGTTTTTCTAGCCTGTGACTTTCCTGAATTCATTTATCAGTTCTAGTAATTTTTTGTTGGAGTCTTTTGGGTTTCGGGCATTAAGTAAGGCACATGATGTGATGAGCACTGGGTGTTATACACAAATGAATCGTTGAACACTACATCTGAAACTAATGATATTCTAAATGTTGGCTAACTTAATTAAATTTAAAGAGCACAACAAAAAACTCCATCTTTATAAAAGGAATCATCCTTACAGAAGCATATAAATTGAAAGACTATCAAATTGCTCAGTGTGTTTCACTGCACTCTGAAAGTACATGCAAAAAGTTCAGATGAATTAGTTTTCCATGGTTGTTTTTTCCCCTGGTTTTCAGTCTGGAAACATGCATCCAAAAATCTCCATGCAAAATAGTAAATGGGAATAAACAGGGAGAGTAGAGATGTTTATTCATTTCTCTTTTCAGCTTTAACTGTTTTTTCTGAAAGCTCGTTTGAAACAAAGTTTCATTGGTCATTGTTTAAGTCCGAAAACACTTTTATGAAGAGTCTGAAGATGTTCACATGTTACCATCTACCAAGAACTTGTTCTGTTTGGCAGTGTAGTCCAGTGATCACATTATCCCAAGCTCTTATCAGTAGAAAAATACTTCACATAAGACTATCTATATCATGCAAAGTTATACTTGTCTAAGAAAATATTTACTAATCTATGCATCTATGTCTTTACCTTAATAATATGCAGGATCAGACATCATCATTCTTATTCTGAAAAAATGTGGTGAAAATCCATTCTAAAATCTGTAAATCAGTTTAATAATTACTCATTGTAAAGAAGCCATCACAAACTAATTAAACAGTAATTCAGGAATTTTTCCTGATTTATAAAAGTTATGAGCACTGAGGAAAACAATCTCTGGAGACTGGAATAAATATAAACATCAATGTAGTTTTCTAATGGAAGTTGCTTTTTTTAAAAAAATCTCTTTTAAATTTTTTAAATAATAAGGTGAAAAACAAAAAATGGGAGTTACTTTTTATTTTCCAAATTAATCCTCATACACATTAACTTTATGCATACCTACATGCAAATACTGAAAATTTATAAAATAAAAATTTACCTTTCAAATTAAACATGTCAGTTCTTAGCTCAGTAAGTATCAAGGCCCTTAAAGCTATCCAAAGTTGATCAGAACAATAGTACAATAACATTTGTTGAACATACATTATGTACTTTATATGAATGACTTCATATAAATATGAAAATAACTCTGCAGTGTTAGTACTATTATTATCTTCTTTTACAGATGTAGAAACTGAGGCTAAGGGATATTAAGTATCTTGCTCACGTTTACACCACTAACAAACAGTAGAATTGGCATTTAGCTCTGATAAAAACATACCTGAGTCTAAGACTTTTACCCCCACACACAGGGTGGGTTCTGAGGAACCCAAAGTCTGTCTAGTCTGAGGGAACTTCTTTAAGAAAATAAAAAGTCAAAGTTGTGAGTGAATTGTTGTTAGGGTCCATTCCAGGACCTTGGAGGAAACACATGCAAGGAAGGGGTCCAAAACAGGCTTCGATATAAATCCACCACCATTACACTCTATAGTATTCTGAAATTTTCCTCAAAGATTTTTGGAAGTATACATCATGTACAGTTTTATTGTCATTACATATATCTAGTTCCTTCCTGTACTACTGTTTACATTGTATCATTTCATCTAAACCTGATTTTTAATATTTTTCACCTGCATTTGATTATTCTGCTTAATTTTACAAGCCCTTTTGTTTTAATTTTGAAAGCTCATAGGTTTGTCATTGTGAAGCTTTCCAAACACCTAAAGGAGGGAGTTGCTTGTCAACAAAGTCTTCTTATAGATTATCCTAATTGCAATGCGCTCTCAATTGTGTTACTGGAAATTTAGACCATTTAAAGCCATCCTCGACCTGGTTTGTTTATATTAGCTGGCTTCTGTTCACCTAGAATGCTTTGAAAATATTATTTCTGGCTTTGGATGCCTTAGTGGCAAATGGCACTGTCTTTACTACTGCATAAGGAGCCTGTGCCCCGTCACTGTACTTACTCACCCTTGTATAAAAAAGTGTCAGCAGAGTGATGAGGATACATGGTGATAAAATAATCTGCCTGGAGCTCCTAATTAAGATTTAAGTTTTACGGTATACATAGAGATTGCTCGTACATTTACTGTTCATGCTAAGCCACCAAGAAAGGTAGTAGGTAGTTCCCTTTATATATGCAAGTCCTCCAGAGGCTATCTGTGATTCTTTTCATTCTCAGCTGTAGGGTCTTACTGTAATTCCAACTAATCAATCTTATTATTGACTTCCCTTACAGAATTGTCTGTTGATCAGTTGCACCTTTGAGGGTTTTGGCAAATGTCTTTGAGTTTTATAATTCTCCACGCAAGTACTGAAGAGTGATGACATTCCTTTGAAAAAGCTCAACAGCTTTGTCTTGCAAAAAGCAGTTCATTAAAAAAATATACTTCCTGTTCAAGTAATTGTATTATTTGAAAGAATTATTTATGGAATTTATAAAACACTGTCTAGAAAATTTCAACATAAATGAATTTCTTGATCCTAAACATATTTGCACATGTAGCTGAAAGGTCACTCTCTCTCTCTCTCTCTCTCTCTCTCTCACACACACACACACACACACACACACACACATCCTGAGCTGGTCCATTTGTATCCCTATTTCAAATAGAATTATGCTATTATCTTGTGGATATAAGCACATTTCAGGCTAACGTTAATACTCTACAGTATTAGACATAGATACTGTAGGTATTACAGTATCTACATTTTTACCCAACAATTACAACTATTCCTATGTTTTTAACACAATAATATCACACATTATTAACCGTAAGCATGTTTCCTTATTTAACACATTAATGAAAAAACCACACACTGATGAAGAAAAAACACATTTCTCCTATCATTTGGCTTAAAATGAACAGTTAGGAATTTCCTTTTCTTAACTTGTCTCTCCCCATTGATACTTACTGCATATATAATTGTTTTTTTATTTACTCAATAATGCCAAAGAAGAACAACTTCATATTTATCAAATACTGTGGTTGTAACAGATACTTTCTTGTTCATAAAAGTTGGATAATATATTGAACACTATAAGTATCATTTAGTCAGTTTCAAATAACAATTCTTTCTTTCATGTGTGCCATCATTTAAACATGATTTGCAAAGCAAGGCACACAGGAAAATTATTTCTCATGACTTTCAATACTTGCAATTCCAGGAACTACCAGCAGGTGGTAGTGATAGCTTGTGTACCTTAAAGCCAATTTTGAACCTTTTTAAAACTAAAGAAAACCCTATTTGTATAAAGAAATATACTTACTACATTGACAATATTACTAAGCACAGATTTCTTATTTTTGCAACCAAATATTAAAAGGGAAAAGTAATTTAACCAAACTGTAAATCAATGCAATACTTTAAAATGAAATCATAGGCTCCCCATAAATTATCTTAATTTAATTCCAGTTTTAACTTCCCAGCCATTAAGCTGACATAGTACCTGTATGAAACAAAATGTAGTGCTTTGAAACTCATTTCATAATATTTTCTAATTTTCAGAATTATTCAGCCTCTGTATTCATAATACATCATCAAAAGTTGTCATGGCTGTATTTCTTTGCTCACTAGCTGGAAGTGAGTGGTGGAGATGCTTCAGCTTATAACGTTTGCTTTGGACATCATCAGCATTCATAATGAAATATATCTAGAGTTTTCTTCAATAGAAAAGATTACAAATTGTGTTAAATGTTAAGTAGGAATGATACAGAGATAGATGTAGGAAATCACTGCCTGTCAGAGGATACTCCTGTAGCAGTATAGAGTTTCTAAGGCTTATAGAAATCTTACTAATTTGCCATGCTTTAGGGATAATTCTCTAAGTAACTCAGTGATTAGTTATTTTGTTTTATTTTTAGAGGGGGTGGGGAGAGCCAGGATGAGAGGGCATGGTAGGGAGAGGGAGAGAGAATCCTAAGCACACTCCATGCCGAGCATGAAGCCCAACACGGGTCTAAATCTCATGACCCTGAGATCATGACCTGAGCAGAAATCAAGAGTTGGATGCTTAACCACTTAACTGACTAAGCCACCAAGGTGCCTCTCAGTGACAAATTGTGTATAAATGCTATTATCTTCTAGTTCCCATTTAATCTGTACTTCTCTTCACACCTTTTATTCATCTTTTCCAGTGAATAGATTATTAATATTGAATCTCTTACCTGGAACAGGGACTCTGGCATTTTATAGATAGTCTTTGCTTCTGGAAGAAATTGTTTCTGTCAATTTGCTTTTTTGAAATCTAACATGTATTTTAACCATATGAGAGTAATTTTAATATATACAATTTGATTGCAATTTGATTCAATTACAATTTGATGAAAACTCCAGAAATAAAAGTCTAGTCACAATGCTATGTACACAAAAACTGTAGCATATAGGAAGCACACTAGGAAGTTAAAACAAGAACTAGAATTTAAGACTAAAAATAAAGCAAAGGAGTTGTCTTGTTGGGATTTAGAAGCCTATTTTTCAGTTTCCTCATAGCTGCCTTCACTTCTTGATTCCTTCAGTTATAGATTATTGGGTTCAGAATGGGAGTAAAGATGGTATAAAACACAGACAGAAGCTTATCTATAAGGAAACTGTTTAGTGGCCACATACAGATGAAGATGCACGGCCCAAAGCACATGAAGACAACAATGAAATGAGCTGTGCAGGTCGAAGCCTTAGATGATCCTTTTGAAGAATGATGCTTGATAGTGACCAGGATAATAACATAAGAATCGAATAAAAGAATAAAGCAGGATAAGGCCATTATGCCACTAGTTGAGATCATAAAGAGGCCCAGAACATAAGTGTCCACACAGGCCAGCTGGAACACCACAGGAAGGTCACAGAAAGAGCAGTCTACTTCATTGGGACCACAGAATGGTAATGTGAGAGCAAAGATGACCCGGCTCATCGAATGCATGACTCCTACAGCCCAGGAAGCCACCACGAGGGCAACACACACCCCGGGGCTTATGATTGAAGCATAGCGGAGAGGCTTGCATATCGCAACATACCTATCAAGGGATGTGGCCATAAGTAAAATAATTTCAGTGCCAGTAAAAAGGTGTAGAAAAAATATCTGGGTGATACAGCCATTAAAGGAGATGGTTTTGTGTCCAGTGAGGTAGTCTGTAATCATCTTAGGGGTGGCAAAGGAAGCAAGTGACATATCAATGATGGAAAGTTTGGTGAGCAGGAAATACATAGGCGAGTGCAGGTGAGAGTCGGCTAGACCNGGTCGGCTAGACAGTGATGACTGTGAGGCTGTTACCAAGCATTGTTGCTACATAAAACAGTGAGAACACCATGAAAAAAAAACAGCTGTAGTTCCCAGGAACTAGAGAGTCCCAGCAAAACAAATTCAGAAACAGACTTATTGGCCACATCCATTGTCCTGAAAACCTACCTATATCAAGGGGAAAAAAAGAGAAANTGACTGTGAGGCTGTTACCAAGCATTGTTGCTACATAAAACAGTGAGAACACCATGAAAAAAAAACAGCTGTAGTTCCCAGGAACTAGAGAGTCCCAGCAAAACAAATTCAGAAACAGACTTATTGGCCACATCCATGTCCTGAAAACCTACCTATATCAAGGGGAAAAAAAGAGAAAGTATGATTCTATTTAAGCAAAAGGTACAAGAATCCACTTTCACAGACTTTTGTTCCTCTATGAAACTTATCTGTACTATTCTTTCCATCTTCATTGGTATGTTGGTTTGAAAGATAATTATAGGATATTAGAGATCATAGCAAAATACCACTGAAGTCATAGGTGTCGAAAATAACACTTTCTTTTTTGATATTATATAGCAATCAAATTGAGACTATTATATCATCCAGAAGGCATATACTTATCTACATATTTGTCTATCTATTTATCCATATAATCTTAAAGATAATAGCTAAAATTAAGAAAGCACTGGCTCTGGGGTGCCTGGGTGGCACAGCGGTTAAGCGTCTGCCTTCGGCTCAGGGCGTGATCCCGGCGTTATGGGATCGAGCCCCACGTCAGGCTCCTCTGCTGTGAGCCTGCTTCTTCCTCTTCCACTCCCCCTGCTTGTGTTCCCTCTCTCACTGGCTGTCTCTATCTCTGTCAAATAAATAAATAAAATCTTTAAAAAAAAAAAAAGAAAGCACTTTTGGCTGATAATGTAGAGCAGTTATTAAAACTGTGTTCATCCCAAGCCAATTTAAAGTAATCGCATCCGAAATCCACTCTCAAATATGACTGCTATGAAAATGANAAGAACATGTAAAAATTATATCACATATAAATGACATTATAGAAAGATTTCAGTGAACATTTGCAGAGCTCTTATAAATTTCCAGAGAAGATTTTTAACATATTCATGGATAAATTATCTCATTGAACCCATCAGAAACAGAAAGTAAGTAAGAATCCAATGGAAGAAGACTGCTTTATTACCAAGTTTACTATTATATTGTCATAAAGCCCAGGAAAGGCATTTAACTTTTCTTCGTGGTTTCTTTATTGTTAAAATAAGAGTCTGTTCCTCTTACAAATATTTGTAATACTATGACTTAAAATTTTATCTTTGTCCCTAAAGACTATATGACATCATCTTTATGAGAAAAAGCTCAAAGATTAAGTTCTTTAGTCTCTCCCCTGTTTAAATTCTCCCTTCATATCTGCCAACATATGTAAACTGTTTTATTGATCTCAGCTCCACGGAACAGGGTTAGGAGATTGGAAGTGGGAAGAGCAGAGATTTAAAATCTTTCAGTATTTGTAAAACACTTAAGCTTACCAGATCTGCAGTAGAATCAGGGCTTTAGATTATTCAGTATTAAGTAAGCTGTGATAGAGAGCATATAGGAGGTAATTTTAAATATAAATTAATGACCTAGTTGAATCATTAGTTGTTTAGCAGCTCTAGATAAAATGTATATTGTAGGAACTTGGGGATTGACCAAGAAAACATCTGCAATGGGATTCATTAAATAGCAAAGATATTTGGTTCACAACAGGAATATATGTCAAGAGTCTTATGGGAATTTACAATGATTATTTTCACCTGGACTTGGAAAGATTCAGGAATTGGAAATTGGAAAAGCCATCATTTAAGAGGTAGCCAGAAATATCAAATCAATGAGTTTTAATAAGCACTTCTGATTATCTAACTCTGTTCTAGAGGCAGCAGAGAATAAAATCCGAAAACATTCACCTCTGCTTCAGATAATTTATTATTTGTTTGGAAATACTGAATACCCATAAGTTAAAAAATTAATGAAAAATACAGACGAATCTAATGTTCACACAATTCTCGGAGATCGTGAGTGAATGGAATTTTAGATAAAGGAAAATTTATAATGTGTTTAATTAATCAAGAAAGTGTTCTTGCAGAAGAAATATCATGAGCTAGACCTGGAATGAAAACTAAAATCTTGATTGGTAAGGGAAAAAAATGCACATGTGGAATAAAACAGTGCAAGTTATTTGCAGGAGCAAGATATTCCATTAGCAGGTTGAAAGAAAAAAAAATGCAGTTGTCTTAAAAAAGAAAAGCTTCACTTGAATATCCTAATGTAAAAAAATATGTCCACAATGTAATCTCAAGTGAAAAGCAAATTGAAGTGTAATGTATATATTATGATCTTGATTTTGTAAAATCAAATAACAAAGCAAACTAGGCTATTAAAAATTGGTTACCTCACAAAGAGAAGGGAGGGCAGGGAGAT